>NW_027252325.1:0-27011 GCF_044704955.1 Pristiophorus japonicus | reverse complement strand
CCTCTATACACCCCCAATCTTCCCTCCCCCTGTCCCTGTCCCTCTATACCCCCCCAATCTCCCCTCCCCCTCCCCCGTCCCTCTATACGACCCCAATCTCCCCTCCCGCTGTCCCTCTATACCCCCCCCCAATCTCCCCTCCCCCTATCCCCCTCCCCCTGTCCCTCTATACCCCCCAATCTCCCCTCCCCCTCCCCTGTCCCTCTATACCCCCCCAATCTCCCCTTCCCCTGTCCCCCTCCCCCTGTCCCTCTATACCCCCCAATCTCCCCTCCCCCAGTCCCTCTATACCCCCCCCCAATCTCCCCTCCCCCTGTCCCTCTATACCCCACAATCTCCCCTCCCCCTGTCCCTCTATACCCCCCAATCTCCCATCCCCCTATCCCTCTATATCCCCCCAATCTCCCCTCCCCCTCCCCTGTACCTCTATCCCCCCCAATCTCCCCTCCCCCTCCCCTGACCCTCTATACCCCCCCAATCTCCCCCTCCCCTGTCCCTCTATACCCCCCCAATCCCCCCTCACCCTGTCCCTCTATACACCCCCAAACTCCCCTCCCCTTCCCTGTCCCACTATACCCCCCCAATCCCCCTCCCCCTGTCTCTCTATACCCCCCAATCTCCCTCCCCCTGTACCTCTATACCCCCCCAATCTCCCCTCCCCCTGTCCCTCTATACCCCCCCCAATCTCCCCTCCCCCTGTCCCTCTTTTCCCCCCAATCTCCCCACCCCTGTCCCTCTATACCCCCCCAATCTCCCCTCCCCCTCCCCCTGTCCCTCTATACCCCCCCCCAATCTCTCCTCCCCTGTCCCTCTATATCCCCCAATCTCCCCTCCCCCTCCCCCTGTCCCTCTCTACCCCGCCCAATCTCCCCTGCCCTGTCCCTCTATACCCCCCCCAATCTCCCCTCCCTCTCCCCCTGTCCCTCTATACCCCCACCAATCTCCCCTCCCCTGTCCCTCTATACCCCCCCAATATCCCCTCCCCCTGTACCTCTATACCCCCAATCTCCCTTCCCCCTGAACCTCTATACACCCCAATCTCCCCTCCCCCTCCCCCTATCCCTCTATATCTCCTCTCCCCTCCCCCTGTCCCTCTTTACCCCCAATCTCCCAGCCCCTCCCCTTTCCTTCTATACCCACCCAATCTCCCCTCCCCTGTACCTCTATACCCCCCCAATCTCCCCTCCCCCTGTCCCTCTATACCCCCCCTAATCTCCCCTCCCCTGTCCCTCAATACCCCCCAATCTCCCCTCCTCCTATCCCTCGATACCCCCCCAATCTCCCCTCCCCCTGTACCTCTATACCCCCCCAATCTTCCCTCCCCCTGTCCCTGTCCCTCTATACCCCCCCAATCTCCCCTCCCCCTCCCCCTGTCCCTCTATACGCCCCCAATCTCCCCTCCCGCTGTCCCTCTATACCCCCCCAATCTCCCCTCCCCCTGTCCCTCTATACCCCCCAATCACGCCTCCCCCTGTACCTCTCCCCTGTACCTCTAATACCCCCCCAATCTTCCCTCCCCCCTGTCCCCTGTCCCTCTATACCCCCCCAATCTCCCCCTCCCCTCCCCCTGTCCCTCTATACGACCCCAATCTCCCCTCCCGCTGTCCCTCTATACCCCCCCCAATCTCCCCTCCCCCTGTCCCTCTATACCCCCCCAATCATGCCTCCCCCCTGTATCTCTATACCCCCCAATCTCCTCTCCCCCTGTACCTCTATACAACCCCAATCTTCCCTCCCCCTCCCCCTGTCCCTCTATACCCCCCAATCTCCCCTCCCCCTCCCCTGTCCCTCTAAACCCCCCCAATCTCCCCTCTCCCTGTCCCTCTATACCCCCCCAATCTCCCCTCCCCCTCCCCCTGTCCCTCTATACCCCCCAATCTCCCCTCCCCTCCCCCGTCGCTCTATACCCCTCAATTTCCCCCTCACCCTCCCCCTGTCCCTCTATACCCCCCCAATCTCCCCTCCCCCTGTCCCTCTATATCCCCCCCAATCTCCCCTCTCCCTGTCCCTCTATACCCCCCAATCTCCCCTCCCGCTCCCCTGTCCCTCTATACCGCCCCAATCTCCCCTTCCCCCCTCCCCTGTCCCTCTATACCCCCCCAATCTCCCCTCCCCCTGTCCCTCTATACCCCCCAATCTCCCCTCCCCCTGTCCCTCTATACCCCCCCAATCTCCCCCTCCACTGTCCCTCTATACACCCCCAATCTCCCCTCCCCCTCCCCTATCCCTCTATACCCCCCAATCTCCACTCCCCCTCCCCTGTCCCTCTATACCCCCCAATCTCCCCTCCCCTGTCCCTCTATACCCCCCAATCTCCCCTCCCCCTGTCCCTCTATACCCCACAATCTCCCCTCCCCCTGTCCCTCTATACCCCACAAACTCCCCTCCCCCTGTCCCTCTATACCCCCCAATCTCCCCTCCCCCTGTCCCTCTATACCCCCCAATCTCCCATCCCCCTGTCCCTCTATATCCCCCCAATCTCCCCTCCCCCTCCCCTGACCCTCTATACCCCCCCAATCTCCCCCTCCCTTGTCCCTCTATACCCCCCCAATCCCCCCTCACCCTGTCCCTCTATACCCCCCCAAACTCCCCTCCCCCTCCCCTCTCCCTCTATACCCCCCCAATCCCCCCTCCCCCTGGCCTCTATACCCCTCCCCAATCTCCCCTCCCCCTGTCCCTCTATACCCCCCCAATCTCCCCTCCCCCTCCCCCTGTCCTCTATACCACCCCCCAATCTCCCCTCCCCCTGTCCCTCTATACCCCCCAATCTCCCCTCCCCCTGTCCCTCTATACCCCCCCAATCTCCCCCTCCCCTGTCCCTCTATACACCCCCAATCTCCCCTCCCCCTCCCCTATCCCTCTATACCCCCCAATCTCCCCTCCCCCTCCCCTGTCCCTCTATACCCGCTCCCAATCTCCCTCCCCTGTCCCTCTATACCCCCAATCTCCCCTTCCCCTGTCCCCCTCCCCCTGTCCCTCTATAACCCCCAATCTCCCCTCCCCCAGTCCCTCTATACCCCCCCAATCTCCCCTCCCCCTGTCCCTCTATACCCCACAATCTCCCCTCCCCCTGTCCGTCTATACCTTCCAATCTCCCCTCCCCCTGTCCCTCTATACCCCCCAATCTCCCATCCCCCTGTCCCTCAATATCCCCCCAATCTCCCCTCCCCCTCCCCTGTACCTCTATCCCCCCGAATTTCCCCTCCCCCTCCACTGACCCTCTATACCCCCCAATCTCCCCCTCCCCTGTCCCTCTATACCCCCCCAATCCCCCCTCACCCTGTCCCTCTTTTCCCCCCAATCTCCCCACCCCTGTCCCTCTATAACCCCCCAATCTCCCCTCCCCCTCCCCCTGTCCCTCTATTACCCCCCCCCCCAATCGCTCCTCCCCTGTCCCTCTATACCCCCCCAATCTCCCCTTCCTCTCCCCCTGTCCCTCTATACCCCCCAATCCCCCCTCCCCTGTCCCTCTATACCCCCCAATCACCCCTCCCCTTTCCCTCTATACCCCCCAATCTCCCCTCCCCCTGTACCTCTATACCCCCCCAATCTCCCCTCCCCCTGTCCCTCTATACCCCCCCCAATCTCCCCTCCCCCTGTCCCTCTTTTCCCCCCAATCTCCCCACCCCTGTCCCCTCTATACCCCCCCAATCTCCCCTCCCCCCTCCCCCTGTCCCTCTATACCCCCCAATCTCCCCTCCCCCTCCCCCTGTCCCTCTATACCCCCCAATCTCCCCTTCCCCTCCCCCTGTCCCTCTATACCCCCCAATCTCCCCTCCCCCTCCCCCTGTCCCTCTCTACCCCCCCAATTTCCCTCCCCCTGTCCCTCTATACCCCCCAAACTCCCCCTCCCCCTGTACCTCTATACCACCAATCTCCCCTCCCCCTGAACCTCTATTCACCCCAATCTCCCCTCCCCCTCCCCTATCCCTCTATATCTCCTCTCCCCCTCCCCATGTCCCTCTATACCCCCCAATCTCCCATCCCCTCCCCTGTACCTCTATACCCCCCAATCTGCCCTCCTCCTGTCCCCCTCCCCTGACCTCTATACCCCCAAATCTCCCCTCCACTGTACCTCTATACCCCCCATCTCCCCTCCCCCGTCCCTCTATACCCCCAATCTCTCCTCCCTGTCCCTCTATACCCCCCCAATCTCCCCTCCCCTGTACCTCTATACCCCCCCAATCTCCCCTCCCCCTGTCCCACTATACCCCCCCAATCTCCCCTCCCCTGTCCCTCTATACCCCCCAATCTCCCCTCCCCCTGTCCCTCGATACCCCCCCAATCTCCCCCCCCCCCTGTCCCTCTATACCCCCCCAATCTCGCCTCCCCCTGTACCTCTATACCCCACCAATCTCCCCTCCCCCGTACCTCTAGACACCCCCAATCTTCCCTCTCCCTCCCCCTCTCCCTCTATACCCCCCCAATCTCCCCTCCACTCCCCTGTCCCTCTATACCCCCCCAATCTCCCCTCCCCCTGTCCCTCTATACCCCCCCAATCTCCCCTCCCCTGTCCCTCTATACCCCCCAATCACGCCTCCCCTGTACCTCTATACCCCCCCAAACTTCCCTCCCCTCCCCCTGTCCCTCTATACCCCCAAATCTCCACTCCCCCTCCCGCTGTCCCTCAATACCCCCCCAATCTCCCCTCCCCCTCCCCTGTCCCTCTATACCCCCCCAATCTCCCTCCCCCTGTCCTCTATACCCCCCCCAATCTCCCCTCTCCCTGTCCCTCTATACCCCCCAATCTCCCCTCCCCCTGTCCCTGTCCCTCTATACCCCCCCAATCTCCCCTCCCCTCCCCCGTCGCTCGATACCCCCTCAATTTCCCCCTCCCCCTCCCCCTGTCCCTCTATACCCCCCCAATCTCCCCTCCCCCTCCTCCTGTCCCTCTGTACCCCCCCAATCTCCCCTCCCCCTGTCCCTCTATACCCCCCCAATCTCCCCTCCCCCTGTCCCTCTATACCCCACCCAATCTCCCCCTCCACTGTCCCTCTATACACCACCCAATCTCCCCCTCCACTGTCCCTCTATACACCCCCAATCTCCCCTCCCCCTCCCCATCCCTCTATACCCCCCAATCTCCCCTCCCCTGTCCCTCTATACCCCCCAATCTCCCCACCCCCTGTCTCTCTATAACCCCAATCTCCCCTCCCCCTGTCCCTCTATACCCCCCCCAATCTCCCCTCCCCCTGTCCCTCTATACCCCACAATCTCCCCTCCCCCTGTCTCTCCATACCCCCCAATCTCCCCTGCCCCTATCCCTCTATACCCCCAATCTCCCATCCCCCTGTCCCTCTATATCCCCCCAATCTCCCCTCCCCCTCCCCTGTACCTCTATACCCCCCAATCTCCCCTCCCCCTCCCCTGACCCTCTATACCCCCCCCAATCTCCCCCTCCCCTGTCCCTCTATACCCCCCAATCCCCCCTCACCCTGTCCCTCTATACCCCCCAATCTCCCCTCCCCCTCCCCTCTCCCTCTATACCCCACCAATCCCCCCTCCCCTGTCCCCTCTATACCCCCCCCCCAATCTCCCCTCCCCCTGTCCCTCTACCCCACCCCCATCTCCCCTGCCCTGTCCCTCTATACCCCCCCAATCTCCCCTCCCTCTCCCCCTGTCCCTCTATACCCCCACCAATCTCCCCTCCCCCTGTCCCTCTATGCCCCCCAATCTCCCCTCCCCTTGTACCTCTATACCCCCAATCTCCCCTCCCCCTGAACCTCTATACACCCCAATCTCCCCTCCCCCTCCCCCTATCCCTCTATATCTCCTCTCCCCCTCCCCCTGTCCCTCTATACCCCCCCAATCTCCCATCCCCCTCCCCCTGTCCTTCTATACCCCCCCAATCTCCCCTACCCTGTACCTCTATACCCCCCCAATCTGCCCTCCTCCTGTCCACATCCCCTGAACCTCTATACCCCCCCAATCTCCCCTCCACTGTACCTCTATACCCCCCCATCTCCCTCCCACGTCCCTCTATACCCCCCAATCTCCCCTCCCCCTGTCCCTCTATACCCCCCCAATCTCCCCTCCCCCTCCCCTGTCCCTCTATACCCCCCCAATCTCCCCTCCCCCTGTCCCTCTATACCCCCCCCCAATCTCCCCTCTCCCTGTCCCTCTATACCCCCCAATCTCCCCTCCCCTCCCCCTGTCCCTCTATACCCCCCCAATCTCCCCTCCCCTCCCCCGTTGCTCTATACCCCCTCAATTTCCCCCTCCCCCTCCCCCTGTCCCTCTATACCCCCCCAATCTCCCCTCCCCCTCCCCCTGTTCCTCTATACCCCCCCAATCTCCCCTCCCCCTGTCCCTCTATACCCCCCCAATCTCCCCTCCCCCTGTCCCTCTATACCCCACCCAATCTCCCCCCTCCACTGTCCCTCTATACCCCCCCAATCTTCCCTCCTCCTGTCCCTGTCCCTCTATACCCCCCCAATCTCCCCTCCCCCTCCCCCTGTCCCTCTATACGCCCCCAATCTCCCCTCCCGCTGTCCCTCTGTACCCCCCCAATCTCCACTCCCCCTGTCCCTCTATACCCCACCAATCACGCCTCCCCCTGTACCTCTATACCCCCCCAATCTTCCCTCCCCCTGTCCCTGTCCCTCTATACCCCCCCAATCTCCCCTCCCCTCCCCCTGTCCCTCTATACGACCCCAATCTCCCCTCCCGCTGTCCCTCTATACCCCCCCCAATCTCCCCTCCCCCTGTCCCTCTATACCCCCCCAATCACGCCTCCCCCTGTATCTCTATACCCCCCAATCTCCTCTCCCCCTGTACCTCTATACAACCCCAATCTTCCCTCCCCCTCCCCCTGTCCCTCTATACCCCCCAATCTCCCCTCCCCCTCCCCTGTCCCTCTAAACCCCCCCAATCTCCCCTCTCCCTGTCCCTCTATACCCCCCCAATCTCCCCTCCCCCTCCCCCTGTCCCTCTATACCCTCCCAATCTCCCCTCCCCTCCCCCGTCGCTCTATACCCCCTCAATTTCCCCCTCCCCCTCCCCCTGTCCCTCTATACCCCCCCAATCTCCCCTCCCCCTGTCCCTCTATATCCCCCCCAATCTCCCCTCTCCCTGTCCCTCTATACCCCCCCAATCTCCCCTCCCGCTCCCCCTGTCCCTCTATACACCCCCAATCTCCCCTCCCCTCCCCCTGTCCCTCTATACCCCCCCAATCTCCCCTCTCCTCCCCCGTTGCTCTATACCCCCTCAATTTCCCCCTCCCCCTCCCCCTGTCCCTCTATACCCCCCCAATCTCCCCTTCCCCTCCCCCTGTCCCTCTATACCCCCCCAATCTCCCCTCCCCCTGTCCCTCTATACCCCCCCAATCTCCCCTCCCCCTGTCCCCCTATACCCCACCCAATCTCCCCCTCCCTCTATACACCCCCAATCTCCCCTCCCCCTCCCCATCCCTCTATACCCCCCAATCTCCCCTCCCCTGTCCCTCTATATCCCCCAATCTCCCCACCCCCTGTCTCTCTATACCCCCCAATCTCCCCTCCCCCTGTCCCTCTATACCCCCCCCCCCAATCTCCCCTCCCCCTGTCCCTCTATACCCCACAATCTCCCCTCCCCCTGTCTCTCCATACCCCCAATCTCCCCTGCCCCTATCCCTCTATACCCCCCAATCTCCCCTCCCCCTGTCCCTCTATACCCCACAATCTCCCCTCCCCCTGTCCCTCTATACCCCCCAATCTCCCCTCCCCTGTCCCTCTATATCCCCCCAATCTCCCCTCCCCCTCCCCTGTACCTCTATCCCCCCCAATCTCCCCTCCCCCTCCCCTGACCCTCTATACCTCCCCAATCTCCCCCTCCCCTGTCCCTCTATAACCCCCCAATCCCCCCTCACCCTGTCCCTCTATACCCCCCCAATCTCCCCTCCCCCTCCCCTGTCCCTCTATACCCCCCCAATCCCCCCTCCCCCTGTCCCTCTATACCCCCCCAATCTCCCCTCCCCTGCCCCTCTGTACCCCCCAATCTCCCCTCCCCCTGTACCTCTATACCCCCCCAATCTCCCCTCCCCCTGTTCCTCTATACCCCCCCAATCTCCCCTCCCCCTGTCCCTCTTTTCCCCCCAATCTCCCCACCCCTGTCCCTCTATACCCCCCCAATCTCCCCTCCCCTCCCCCTGTCCCTCTATACCCCCCCCAATCTCTCCTCCCCTGTCCCTCTATACCCCCCCAATCTCCCCTTCCCCTCCCCCTGTCACTCTATACCCCCCCAATCTCCCCTCCCCTTGTCCGTCTATACCCCCCCAATCTCCCCTCGCCCTCCCCCTGTCCCTCTCTACCCCCCCCCAATCTCCCCACCCCTGTCCCTCTATACCCCCCCAATCTCCCCTTCCCCTCCCCCTGTCACTCTATACCCCCCCCCAATCTCCCCTCCCCTTGTCCGTCTATACCCCCCCAATCTCCCCTCCCTCTCCCCCTGTCCCTCTATACCCCCACCAATCTCCCCTCCCCCTGTCCCTCTATGCCCCCCAATCTCCCCTCCCCTTGTACCTCTATACCCCCAATCTCCCCTCCCCCTGAACCTCTATACACCCCAATTTCCCCTCCCCCTCCCCCTATCCCTCTATATCTCCTCTCCCCCTCCCCCTGTCCCTCTATACCCCCCCAATCTCCCATCCCCCTCCCCCTGTCCTTCTATACCCCCCCAATCTCCCCTCCCCTGTACCTCTATACCCCCCCAATCTGCCCTCCTCCTGTCCACATCCCCTGAACCTCTATACCCCCCCAATCTCCCCTCCACTGTACTTCTATACCCCCCCATCTCCCCTCCCCCGTCCCTCTATACCCCCCAATCTCCCCTCCCCCTGTCCCTCTATACCCACCCAATCTCCCCTCCCCTGTACCTCTATACCCTCCCAATCTCCCCTCCCCCTGTACCTCTATACCCCCCAATCTTCCCTCCCCCTCCCCCTGTCCCTCTATACCCCCCAATCTCCCCTCCCCCTCCCCCTGTCCCTCTATACCCCCCCAATCTCCCCTCCCCCTCCCCTGTCCCTCTATACCCCCCCAATCTCCCCTCCCCCTGTCCCTCTATACCTCCCCCAATCTCCCCTCTCCCTGTCCCTCTATACCCCCCAATCTCCCCTCCCCTCCCCCTGTCCCTCTATACCCCCCCAATCTCCCCTCCCCTCCCCCGTTGCTCTATACCCCCTCAATTTCCCCCTCCCCCTCCCCCTGTCCCTCTATACCCCCCCAATCTCCCCTCCCCCTCCCCCTGTTCCTCTATACCCCCCCAATCTCCCCTCCCCCTGTCCCTCTATACCCCCCCAATCTCCCCTCCCCCTGTCCCTCTATACCCCACCCAATCTCCCCTCTCCACTGTCCCTCTATACCCCCCCAATCTTCCCTCCCCCTGTCCCTGTCCCTCTATACCCCCCCAATCTCCCCTCCCCCTCCCCCTGTCCCTCTATACGCCCCCAATCTCCCCTCCCGCTGTCCCTCTATACCCCCCCAATCTCCCCTCCCCCTGTCCCTCTATACCCCCCCAATCACGCCTCCCCCTGTACCTCTATACCCCCCCAATCTTCCCTCCCCCTGTCCCTGTCCCTCTATACCCCCCCAATCTCCCCTCCCCTCCCCCTGTCCCTCTATACGACCCCAATCTCCCCTCCCGCTGTCCCTCTATACCCCCCCCAATCTCCCCTCCCCCTGTCCCTCTATACCCCCCCAATCACGCCTCCCCCTGTATCTCTATACCCCCCAATCTCCTCTCCCCCTGTACCTCTATACAACCCCAATCTTCCCTCCCCCTCCCCCTGTCCCTCTATAACCCCCAATCTCCCCTCCCCCTCCCCGTCCCTCTAAACCCCCCCAATCTCCCCTCTCCCTGTCTCTCTATACCCCCCCAATCTCCCCTCCCCCTCCCCCTGTCCCTCTATACCCCCCCAACTCCCCTCCCCCGTCGCTCTATACCCCCTCAATTTCCCCCTCCCCCTCCCCCTGTCCCTCTATACCCCCCCAATCTCCCCTCCCCCTGTCCCTCTATATCCCCCCCAATCTCCCCACTCCCTGTCCCTCTATACCCCCCCAATCTCCCCTCCCGCTCCCCCTGTCCCTCTATACCCCCCCAATCTCCCCTCCCCTCCCCCGTCGCTCTATACCCCCTCAATTTCCCCCTCCCCCTCCCCCTGTCCCTCTATACCCCCCCAATCTCCCCTTCCCCTCCCCCTGTCCCTCTATACCCCCCCAATCTCCCCTCCCCCTGTCCCTCTATACCCCCCCAATCTCCCCTCCCCCTGTCCCTCTATACCCCACCCAATCTCCCCCTCCACTGTCCCTCTATACACCCCCAATCTCCCCTCCCCCTCCCCTATCCCTCTATACCCCCCAATCTCCACTCCCCCTCCCCTGTCCCTCTATACCCCCCAATCTCCCCTCCCCTGTCCCTCTATACCCCCCAATCTCCCCTCCCCCTGTCCCTCTATACCCCACAATCTCCCCTCCCCCTGTCCCTCTATACCCCACAATCTCCCCTCCCCCTGTCCCTCTATACCCCCCAATCTCCCCTCCCCCTGTCCCTCTATACCCCCCAATCTCCCATCCCCCTGTCCCTCTATATCCCCCCAATCTCCCCTCCCCCTCCCCTGACCCTCTATACCCCCCCAATCTCCCCCTCTCTTGTCCCTCTATACCCCCCCAATCCCCCCTCACCCTGTCCCTCTATACCCCCCCAATCTCCCTTCCCCCTCCCCTGTCCCTCTATACCCCCCCAATCCCCCCTCCCCCTGGCCCTCTATACCCCTCCCCAATCTCCCCTCCCCCTGTCCCTCTATACCCCCCCAATCTCCCCTCCCCCTCCCCCTGTCCCTCTATACCACCCCCCAATCTCCCCTCCCCCTGTCCCTCTATACCCCCCAATCTCCCCTCCCCCTGTCCCTCTATACCCCCCCCAATCTCCCCCTCCCCTGTCCCTCTATACACCCCCAATCTCCCCTCCCCCTCCCCTATCCCTCTATACCCCCCAATCTCCCCTCCCCCTCCCCTGTCCCTCTATACCCGCTCCCAATCTCCCCTCCCCTGTCCCTCTATACCCCCAATCTCCCCTTCCCCTGTCCCCCTCCCCCTGTCCCTCTATAACCCCCAATCTCCCCTCCCCCAGTCCCTCTATACCCCCCCCAATCTCCACTCCCCCTGTCCCTCTATACCCCACAATCTCCCCTCCCCCTGTCCCTCTATACCTTCCAATCTCCCCTCCCCCTGTCCCTCTATACCCCCCAATCTCCCATCCCCCTGTCCCTCAATATCCCCCCAATCTCCCCTCCCCCTCCCCTGTACCTCTATCCCCCCCCAATTTCCCCTCCCCCTCCACTGACCCTCTATACCCCCCCAATCTCCCCCTCCCCTGTCCCTCTATACCCCCCCAATCCCCCCTCACCCTGTCCCTCTTTTCCCCCCAATCTCCCCACCCCTGTCCCTCTATAACCCCCCAATCTCCCCTCCCCCTCCTCCTGTCCCTCTATACCCCCCCCCAATCTCTCCTCCCCTGTCCCTCTATACCCCCCCAATCTCCCCTTCCTCTCCCCCTGTCCCTCTATACCCCCCCCAAGCTCCCCTCCCCCTGTCCCTCTATACCCCCCCAATCTCCCCTCCCCCTCCCCTGACCCTCTATACCCCCTCAATCTCCCCCTCCCCTGTCCCTCTATACCCCCCCAATCCCCCCTCACCCTGTCCCTCTATACCCCCCCAATCTCCCCTTCCTCTCCCCCTGTCCCTCTATACCCCCCAATCCCCCCTCCCCCTGTCCCTCTATATCCCCCCAATCTCCCCTCCCCTGTCCCTCTATACCCCCCCAATCTCCCCTCCCCCTGTCCCTCTATAGCCCCCAATCTACCCTCCCCCTGTCCCTCAATACCCCCCCCAATCTCCCCTCCCCCTGTCCCTCTATACCCTCCCAATCTCCCCTCCCCTCCCCCGTCGCTCTATACCCCCTCAATTTCCCCCTCCCCCTCCCCCTGTCCCTCTATATCCCCCCAATCTCCCCTCCCCCTGTCCCTCTATATCCCCCCCAATCTCCCCTCTCCCTGTCCCTCTATACCCCCCCAATCTCCCCTCCCGCTCCCCCTGTCCCTCTATACACCCCCAATCTCCCCTCCCCTCCCCCGTCGCTCTATACCCCCTCAATTTCCCCCTCCCCCTCCCCCTGTCCCTCTATACCCCCCCAATCTCCCCTTCCCCTCCCCCTGTCCCTCTATACCCCACCCAATCTCCCCTCCCCCTGTCCCTCTATACCCCCCCAATCTCCCCTCCCCCTGTCCCCCTATACCCCACCCAATCTCCCCCTCCCTCTATACACCCCCAATCTCCCCTCCCCCTCCCCATCCCTCTATACCCCCCAATCTCCCCTCCCCTGTCCCTCTATACCCCCCAATCTCCCCACCCCCTGTCTCTCTATACCCCCCAATCTCCCCTCCCCCTGTCCCTCTATACCCCCCCCCCAATCTCCCCTCCCCCTGTCCCTCTATACCCCACAATCTCCCCTCCCCCTGTCTCTCCATACCCCCAATCTCCCCTGCCCCTATCCCTCTATACCCCCCAATCTCCCATCCCCCTGTCCCTCTATATCCCCCCAATCTCCCCTCCCCCTCCCCTGTACCTCTATACCCCCCCAATCTCCCCTCCCCCTCCCCTGACCCTCTATACCCCCCCCCAATCTCCCCCTCCCCTGTCCCTCTATACCCCCCAATCCCCCCTCACCCTGTCCCTCTATACCCCCCCAATCTCCCCTCCCCCTCCCCTGTCCCTCTATACCCCACCAATCCCCCCTCCCCCTGTCCCTCTATACCCCCCCCAATCTCCCCTCCCCCTGTCCCTCTATACCCCCCAATCTCCCGTCCCCCTGTCCCTCTATACCCCCCCCAATCTCCCCTCCTCTGTCCCTCCATACACCCCCAATCTCCCCTCCCCCTCCCCTATCCCTCTATACCCCCCAATCTCCCCTCCCCCTCCCCTGTCCCTCTATACCCCCCCAATCTCCCCTCCCCTGTCCCTCTATACCCCCCAATCTCCCCTTCTCCTGTCCCCCTCCCCCTGTCCCTCTATAAACCCCAATCTCCCCTCCCCCAGTCCCTCTGTACCCCCCAATCTCCCCTCCCCCTGTCCCTCTATACCCCACAATCTCCCCTCCCCCTGTCCCTCTATACCCCCCAATCTCCCCTCCCCTGTCCCTCTATATCCCCCAATCTCCCCTCCCCCTCCCCTGTACCTCTATCCCCCCCAATCTCCCTCCCCCTCCCCTGACCCTCTATACCTCCCCAATCTCCCCCTCCCCTGTCCCTCTATAACCCCCCAATCCCCCCTCACCCTGTCCCTCTATACCCCCCAATCTCCCCTCCCCCTCCCCTGTCCCTCTATACCCCCCCAATCCCCCCTCCCCTGTCCCTCTATACCCCCCCAATCCCCCCTCCCCCTGTCCCTCTATACCCCCCCAATCTCCCCTCCCCTGCCCCTCTATACCCCCCAATCTCCCCTCCCCCTGTACCTCTATACCCCCCCAATCTCCCTTCCCCCTGTTCCTCTATACCCCCCCAATCTCCCCTCCCCCTGTCCCTCTTTTCCCCCCAATCTCCCCACCCCTGTCCCTCTATACCCCCCCAATCTCCCCTCCCCTCCCCCTGTCCCTCTATACCCCCCCCCAATCTCTCCTCCCCTGTCCCTCTATACCCCCCCAATCTCCCCTTCCCCTCCCCCTGTCACTCTATACCCCCCCAATCTCCCCTCCCCTTGTCCGTCTATACCCCCCCAATCTCCCCTCCCCCTCCCCCTGTCCCTCTCTACCCCCCCCCCAATCTCCCCACCCTGTCCCTCTATACCCCCCCAATCTCCCCTTCCCCTCCCCCTGTCACTCTATACCCCCCCAATCTCCCCTCCCCTTGTCCGTCTATACCCCCCCAATCTCCCCTCCCCCTCCCCCTGTCCCTCTCTACCCCCCCCAATCTCCCTCCCCTTGTCCGTCTATACCCCCCCAATCTCCCCTCCCTCTCCCCCTGTCCCTCTATACCCCCACCAATCTCCCCTCCCCCTGTCCCTCTATGCCCCCCAATCTCCCCTCCCCTTGTACCTCTATACCCCCAATCTCCCTCCCCCTCCCCCTATCCCTCTATATCTCCTCTCCCCTCCCCCTGTCCCTCTATACCCCCCCAATCTCCCATCCCCCTCCCCCTGTCCTTCTATACCCCCCCAATCTCCCCTCCCCTGTACCTCTATACCCCCCCAATCTGCCCCCCTCCCTGTCCACATCCCCTGAACCTCTATACCCCCCCAATCTCCCCTCCACTGTACTTCCTATACCCCCCCATCTCCCCTCCCCCGTCCCTCTATACCCCCCAAATCTCCCCTCCCCCTGTCCCTCTATACCCACCCAATCTCCCCTCCCCTGTACCTCTATACCCTCCCAATCTCCCCTCCCCCTGTACCTCTATACCCCCCAATCTTCCCTCCCCCTCCCCCTGTCCCTCTATACCCCCCAATCTCCCCTCCCCCTCCCCCTGTCCCTCTATAACCCCCCAATCTCCCCTCCCCCTCCCCTGTCCCTCTATACCCCCCCAATCTCCCCTCCCCCTGTCCCTCTATACCCCCCCCAATCTCCCCTCTCCCTGTCCCTCTATACCCCCCAATCTCCCCTCCCCTCCCCCTGTCCCTCTATACCCCCCCAATCTCCCCTCCCCTCCCCCGTTGCTCTATACCCCCTCAATTTCCCCCTCCCCCTCCCCCTGTCCCTCTATACCCCCCCAATCTCCCCTCCCCCTCCCCCTGTTCCTCTATACCCCCCCAATCTCCCCTCCCCCTGTCCCTCTATACCCCCCCAATCTCCCCTCCCCCTGTCCCTCTATACCCCACCCAATCTCCCCCCTCCACTGTCACTCTATACCCCCCCAATCTTCCCTCCCCCTGTCCCCTGTCCCTCTATACCCCCCCAATCTCCCCTCCCCCTCCCCCTGTCCCTCTATACGCCCCCAATCTCCCCTCCCGCTGTCCCTCTATACCCCCCCAATCTCCCCTCCCCCTGTCCCTCTATACCCCCCCAATCACGCCTCCCCCTGTACCTCTATACCCCCCCAATCTTCCCTCCCCCTGTCCCTGTCCCTCTATACCCCCCCAATCTCCCCTCCCCTCCCCCTGTCCCTCTATACGACCCCAATCTCCCCTCCCGCTGTCCCTCTATACCCCCCCCAATCTCCCCTCCCCCTGTCCCTCTATACCCCCCCAATCACGCCTCCCCCTGTATCTCATATACCCCCCAATCTCCTCTCCCCCTGTACCTCTATACAACCACAATCTTCCCTCCCCCTCCCCCTGTCCCTCTATAACCCCCAATCTCCCCTCCCCCTCCCCTGTCCCTCTAAACCCCCCCAATCTCCCCTCTCCCTTCTCTCTATACCCCCCCAATCTCCCCTCCCCCTCCCCCTGTCCCTCTATACCCCCCCAATCTCCCCTCCCCTCCCCCGTCGCTCTATACCCCCTCAATTTCCCCCTCCCCCTCCCCCGTCCCTCTATACCCCCCCAATCTCCCCTCCCCCTGTCCCTCTATATCCCCCCCAATCTCCCCTCTCCCTGTCCCTCTATACCCCCCCAATCTCCCCTCCCGCTCCCCCTGTCCCTCTATACCCCCCCAATCTCCCCTCCCCTCCCCCGTCGCTCTATACCCCCTCAATTTCCCCCTCCCCCTCCCCCTGTCCCTCTATACCCCCCCAATCTCCCCTTCCCCTCCCCCTGTCCCTCTATACCCCCCCAATCTCCCCTCCCCCTGTCCCTCTATACCCCCCCAATCTCCCCTCCCCCTGTCCCTCTATACCCCACCCAATCTCCCCCTCCACTGTCCCTCTATACACCCCCAATCTCCCCTCCCCCTCCCCTATCCCTCTATACCCCCCAATCTCCACTCCCCCTCCCCTGTCCCTCTATACCCCCCAATCTCCCCTCCCCTGTCCCTCTATACCCCCCAATCTCCCCTCCCCCTGTCCCTCTATACCCCACAATCTCCCCTCCCCCTGTCCCTCTATACCCCACAATCTCCCCTCCCCCTGTCCCTCTATACCCCCCAATCTCCCCTCCCCCTGTCCCTCTATACCCCCCAATCTCCCATCCCCCTGTCCCCCTATATCCCCCCAATCTCCCCTCCCCCTCCCCTGACCCTCTATACCCCCCCAATCTCCCCCTCTCTTGTCCCTCTATACCCCCCCAATCCCCCCTCACCCTGTCCCTCTATACCCCCCCAATCTCCCTTCCCCCTCCCCTGTCCCTCTATACCCCCCCAATCCCCCCTCCCCCTGGCCCTCTATACCCCTCCCCAATCTCCCCTCCCCCTGTCCCTCTATACCCCCCCAATCTCCCCTCCCCCTCCCCCTGTCCCTCTATACCACCCCCCAATCTCCCCTCCCCCTGTCCCTCTATACCCCCCAATCTCCCCTCCCCCTGTCCCTCTATACCCCCCCCAATCTCCCCCTCCCCTGTCCCTCTATACACCCCCAATCTCCCCTCCCCCTCCCCTATCCCTCTATACCCCCCAATCTCCCCTCCCCCTCCCCTGTCCCTCTATACCCGCTCCCAATCTCCCCTCCCCTGTCCCTCTATACCCCCAATCTCCCCTTCCCCTGTCCCCCTCCCCCTGTCCCTCTATAACCCCCAATCTCCCCTCCCCCAGTCCCTCTATACCCCCCCCAATCTCCACTCCCCCTGTCCCTCTATACCCCACAATCTCCCCTCCCCCTGTCCCTCTATACCTTCCAATCTCCCCTCCCCCTGTCCCTCTATACCCCCCAATCTCCCATCCCCCTGTCCCTCAATATCCCCCCAATCTCCCCTCCCCCTCCCCTGTACCTCTATCCCCCCCCAATTTCCCCTCCCCCTCCACTGACCCTCTATACCCCCCCAATCTCCCCCTCCCCTGTCCCTCTATACCCCCCCAATCCCCCCTCACCCTGTCCCTCTTTTCCCCCCAATCTCCCCACCCCTGTCCCTCTATAACCCCCCAATCTCCCCTCCCCCTCCTCCTGTCCCTCTATACCCCCCCCCCAATCTCTCCTCCCCTGTCCCTCTATACCCCCCCAATCTCCCCTTCCTCTCCCCCTGTCCCTCTATACCCCCCCAATCTCCCCTCCCCCTGTCCCTCTATACCCCCCCAATCTCCCCTCCCCCTCCCCTGACCCTCTATACCCCCTCAATCTCCCCCTCCCCTGTCCCTCTATACCCCCCCAATCCCCCCTCACCCTGTCCCTCTATACCCCCCCAATCTCCCCTTCCTCTCCCCCTGTCCCTCTATACCCCCCAATCCCCCCTCCCCCTGTCCCTCTTTACCCCCCAATCTCCCCTCCCCTGTCCCTCTATACCCCCCCAATCTCCCCTCCCCCTGTACCTCTATACCCCCCCAATCTCCCCTCCCCCTGTCCCTCTATACCCCCCCCCAATCTCCCCTCCCCCTGTCCCTCTTTTCCCCCCAATCTCCCCACCCCTGTCCCTCTATACCCCCCCAATCTCCCCTCCCCCTCCCCCTGTCCCTCTATACCCCCCAATCTCCCCTCCCCCTCCCCCTGTCCCTCTATACCCCCCCAATCTCCCCTTCCCCTCCCCCTGTCCCTCTATACCCCCCCAATCTCCCTCCCCCTCCCCCTGTCCCTCTCTACCCCCCCCCAATTTCCCCTGCCCTGTCCCTCTATACCCCCCCCAATCTCCCCTCCCTCTCCCCCTGTCCCTCTATACCCCCACCAATCTCCCCTCCCCCTGTGCCTCTATACCCCCCCAAACTCCCCTCCCCCTGTACCTCTATACCCCAAATCTCCCCTCCCCCTGAACCTCTATACACCCCAATCTCCCCTCCCCCTCCCCCTATCCCTCTATATCTCCTCTCCCCCTCCCCTGTCCCTCTATACACCCCCAATCTCCCATCCCCCTCCCCTGTACCTCTATACCCCCCCAATCTGCCCTCCTCCTGTCCCCCTCCCCTGAACCTCTATACCCCCCAAATCTCCCCTCCACTGTACCTCTATACCCCCCCATCTCCCCTCCCCCGTCCATCTATACCCCCCAATCTCTCCTCCCCTGTCCCTCTATACCCCCCCAATCTCCCCTCCCCTGTACCTCTATACCCCCCCCAATCTCCCCTCCCCCTGTCCCACTATACCCCCCCAATCTCCCCTCCCCTGTCCCTCTATACCCCCCAATCTCCCCTCCCCCTGTCCCTCGATACCCCCCCAATCTCCCCTCCCCCTGTCCCTCTATACCCCCCCAATCTCGCCTCCCCCTGTACCTCTATACCCCACCAATCTCCTCTCCCCCGTACCTCTAGACACCCCCAATCTTCCCTCTCCCTCCCCCTGTCCCTCTATACCCCCCCAATCTCCCCTCCCCCTCCCCTGTCCCTCTATACCCCCCCAATCTCCCCTCCCCCTGTCCCTCTATACCCCCCCCCAATCTCCCCTCTCCCTGTCCCTCTATACCCCCCAATCTCCCCTCCCCTCCCCCTGTCCCTCTATACCCCCCCAATCTCCCCTCCCCTCCCCCGTTGCTCTATACCCCCTCAATTTCCCCCTCCCCCTCCACCTGTCCCTCTATACCCCCCCAATCTCCCCTCCCCCTCCCCCTGTTCCTCTATACCCCCCCAATCTCCCCTCCCCCTGTCCCTCTATACCCCCCCCAATCTCCCCTCCCCCTGTCCCTCTATACCCCACCCAATCTCCCCCCTCCACTGTCCCTCTATACCCCCCCAATCTTCCCTCCTCCTGTCCCTGTCCCTCTATACCCCCCCAATCTCCCCTCCCCCTCCCCCTGTCCCTCTATACGCCCCCAATCTCCCCTCCCGCTGTCCCTCTGTACCCCCCCAATCTCCCCTCCCCCTGTCCCTCTATACCCCCCCAATCACGCCTCCCCCTGTACCTCTATACCCCCCAATCTTCCCTCCCCCTGTCCCTGTCCCTCTATACCCCCCCAATCTCCCCTCCCCTCCCCCTGTCCCTCTATACGAACCCAATCTCCCCTCCCGCTGTCCCTCTATACCCCCCCCAATCTCCCCTCCCCCTGTCCCTCTATACCCCCCCAATCACGCCTCCCCCTGTATCTCTATACCCCCCAATCTCCTCTCCCCCTGTACCTCTATACAACCCCAATCTTCCCTCCCCCTCCCCCTGTCCCTCTATACCCCCCAATCTCCCCTCCCCCTCCCCTGTCCCTCTAAACCCCCCCAATCTCCCCTCTCCCTGTCCCTCTATACCCCCCCAATCTCCCCTCCCCCTCCCCCTGTCCCTCTATACCCTCCCAATCTCCCCTCCCCTCCCCCGTCGCTCTATACCCCCTCAATTTCCCCCTCCCCCTCCCCCTGTCCCTCTATACCCCCCCAATCTCCCCTCCCCCTGTCCCTCTATATCCCCCCCAATCTCCCCTCTCCCTGTCCCTCTATACCCCCCCAATCTCCCCTCCCGCTCCCCCTGTCCCTCTATACACCCCCAATCTCCCCTCCCCTCCCCCGTCGCTCTATACCCCCTCAATTTCCCCCTCCCCCTCCCCCTGTCCCTCTATACCCCCCCAATCTCCCCTTCCCCTCCCCCTGTCCCTCTATACCCCCCCAATCTCCCCTCCCCCTGTCCCTCCATACCCCCCCAATCTCCCCTCCCCCTGTCCCTCTATACCCCACCCAATCTCCCCCTCCACTGTCCCTCTATACACCCCCAATCTCCCCTCCCCCTCCCCATCCCTCTATACCCCCCAATCTCCCCTCCCCTGTCCCTCTATACCCCCCAATCTCCCCACCCCCTGTCTCTCTATACCCCCAATCTCCCCTCCCCCTGTCCCTCTATACCCCCCCCCCAATCTCCCCTCCCCCTGTCCCTCTATACCCCACAATCTCCCCTCCCCCTGTCCCTCTATACCCCACAATCTCCCCTCCCCCTGTCTCTCCATACCCCCAATCTCCCCTGCCCCTATCCCTCTATACCCCCCAATCTCCCATCCCCCTGTCCCTCTATATCCCCCCAATCTCCCCTCCCCCTCCCCTGTACCTCTATACCCCCCCAATCTCCCCTCCCCCTCCCCTGACCCTCTATACCCCCCCCCAATCTCCCCGTCCCCTGTCCCTCTATACCCCCCAATCCCCCCTCACCCTGTCCCTCTATACCCCCCCAATCTCCCCTCCCCCTCCCCTGTCCCTCTATACCCCACCAATCCCCCCTCCCCCTCCCCTGTCCCTCTATACCCCCCCAATCTCCCCTCCCCTGTCCCTCTATACCCCCCAATCTCCCCTTCTCCTGTCCCCCTCCCCCTGTCCCTCTATAAACCCCAATCTCCCCTCCCCCAGTCCCTCTGTACCCCCCAATCTCCCCTCCCCCTGTCCCTCTATACCCCACAATCTCCCCTCCCCCTGTCCCTCTATACCCCCCAATCTCCCCTCCCCTGTCCCTCTATATCCCCCCAATCTCCCCTCCCCCTCCCCTGTACCTCTATCCCCCCCAATCTCCCCTCCCCCTCCCCTGACCCTCTATACCTCCCCAATCTCCCCCTCCCCTGTCCCTCTATAACCCCCCAATCCCCCCTCACCCTGTCCCTCTATACCCCCCCAATCTCCCCTCCCCCTCCCCTGTCCCTCTATACCCCCCCAATCCCCCCTCCCCCTGTCCCTCTATACCCCCCCAATCTCCCCTCCCCTGCCCCTCTATACCCCCCAATCTCCCCTCCCCCTGTACCTCTATACCCCCCCAATCTCCCCTCCCCCTGTTCCTCTATACCCCCCCAATCTCCCCTCCCCCTGTCCCTCTTTTCCCCCCAATCTCCCCACCCCTGTCCCTCTATACCCCCCAATTCCCCTCCCCTCCCCCTGTCCTCTATACCCCCCCCAATCTCTCCTCCCCTGTCCCTCTATACCCCCCCAATCTCCCCTTCCCCTCCCCTGTCACTCTATACCCCCCCAATCTCCCCTCCCCTTGTCCGTCTATACCCCCAATCTCCCCTCCCCCTCCCCCTGTCCCTCCTACCCCCCCCCCCAATCTCCCCTGCCCTGTCCCTCTATACCCCCCCAATCTCCCCTCCCTCTCCCCCTGTCCCTCTATACCCCCACCAATCTCCCCTCCCCCTGTCCCTCTATGCCCCCCAATCTCCCCCTCCCCTTGTACCTCTATACCCCCAATCTCCCCTCCCCCTGAACCTCTATACACCCCAATCTCCCCTCCCCCTCCCCCTATCCCTCTATATCTCCTCTCCCCCTCCCCTGTCCCTCTATACCCCCCCAATCTCCCATCCCCCTCCCCCTGTCCTTCTATACCCCCCCAATCTCCCCTCCCCTGTACCTCTATACACCCCCAATCTGCCCTCCTCCTGTCCACATCCCCTGAACCTCTATACCCCCCCAATTTCCCCTCCACTGTACTTCTATACCCCCCCATCTCCCCTCCCCCGTCCCTCTATACCCCCCAATCTCCCCTCCCCCTGTCCCTCTATACCCCCCCAATCTCCCCTCCCCTGTACCTCTATACCCTCCCAATCTCCCCTCCCCCTGTACCTCTATACCCCCCAATCTTCCCTCCCCTCCCCCTGTCCCTCTATACCCCCCAATCTCCCCTCCCCCTCCCCCTGTCCCTCTATACCCCCCCAATCTCCCCTCCCCCTCCCCTGTCCCTCTATACTCCCCCAATCTCCCCTCCCCCTGTCCCTCTATACCCCCCCCAATCTCCCCTCTCCCTGTCCCTCTATACCCCCCAATCTCCCCTCCCCTCCCCCTGTCCCTCTATACCCCCCCAATCTCCCCTCCCCTCCCCCGTTGCTCTATACCCCCTCAATTTCCCCCTCCCCCTCCCCCTGTCCCTCTATACCCCCCCAATCTCCCCTCCCCCTCCCCCTGTTCCTCTATACCCCCCCAATCTCCCCTCCCCCTGTCCCTCTATACCCCCCCAATCTCCCCTCCCCCTGTCCCTCTATACCCCACCCAATCTCCCCCCTCCACTGTCCCTCTATACCCCCCCAATCTTCCCTCCCCCTGTCCCTGTCCCTCTATACCCCCCCAATCTCCCCTCCCCCTCCCCCTGTCCCTCTATACGCCCCCAATCTCCCCTCCCGCTGTCCCTCTATACCCCCCCAATCTCCCCTCCCCCTGTCCCTCTATACCCCCCCAATCACGCCTCCCCCTGTACCTCTATACCCCCCCAATCTTCCCTCCCCCTGTCCCTGTCCCTCTATACCCCCCCAATCTCCCCTCCCCTCCCCCTGTCCCTCTATACGACCCCAATCTCCCCTCCCGCTGTCCCTCTATACCCCCCCCAATCTCCCCTCCCCCTGTCCCTCTATACCCCCCCAATCACGCCTCCCCCTGTATCTCTATACCCCCCAATCTCCTCTCCCCCTGTACCTCTATACAACCCCAATCTTCCCTCCCCCTCCCCCTGTCCCTCTATAACCCCCAATCTCCCCTCCCCCTCCCCTGTCCCTCTAAACCCCCCCAATCTCCCCTCTCCCTGTCTCTCTATACCCCCCCAATCTCCCCTCCCCCTCCCCCTGTCCCTCTATACCCCCCCAATCTCCCCTCCCCCTGTCCCTCTATATCCCCCCCAATCTCCCCTCTCCCTGTCCCTCTATACCCCCCCAATCTCCCCTCCCGCTCCCCCTGTCCCTCTATACCCCCCCAATCTCCCCTCCCCTCCCCCGTCGCTCTATACCCCCTCAATTTCCCCCTCCCCCTCCCCCTGTCCCTCTATACCCCCCCAATCTCCCCTTCCCCTCCCCCTGTCCCTCTATACCCCCCCAATCTCCCCTCCCCCTGTCCCTCTATACCCCCCCAATCTCCCCTCCCCCTGTCCCTCTATACCCCACCCAATCTCCCCCTCCACTGTCCCTCTATACACCCCCAATCTCCCCTCCCCCTCCCCTATCCCTCTATACCCCCCAATCTCCACTCCCCCTCCCCTGTCCCTCTATACCCCCCAATCTCCCCTCCCCTGTCCCTCTATACCCCCCAATCTCCCCTCCCCCTGTCCCTCTATACCCCACAATCTCCCCTCCCCCTGTCCCTCTATACCCCACAATCTCCCCTCCCCCTGTCCCTCTATACCCCCCAATCTCCCCTCCCCCTGTCCCTCTATACCCCCCAATCTAACATCCCCCTGTCCCTCTATATCCCCCCAATCTCCCCTCCCCCTCCCCTGACCCTCTATACCCCCCCAATCTCCCCCTCTCTTGTCCCTCTATACCCCCCAATCCCCCCTCACCCTGTCCCTCTATACCCCCCCAATCTCCCTTCCCCCTCCCCTGTCCCTCTATACCCCCCCAATCCCCCCTCCCCCTGGCCCTCTATACCCCTCCCCAATCTCCCCTCCCCCTGTCCCTCTATACCCCCCCAATCTCCCCTCCCCCTCCCCCTGTCCCTCTATACCACCCCCCAATCTCCCCTCCCCCTGTCCCTCTATACCCCCCAATCTCCCCTCCCCCTGTCCCTCTATACCCCCCCCCAATCTCCCCCTCCCCTGTCCCTCTATACACCCCCAATCTCCCCTCCCCCTCCCCTATCCCTCTATACCCCCCAATCTCCCCTCCCCCTCCCCTGTCCCTCTATACCCGCTCCCAATCTCCCCTCCCCTGTCCCTCTATACCCCCAATCTCCCCTTCCCCTGTCCCCCTCCCCCTGTCCCTCTATAACCCCCAATCTCCCCTCCCCCAGTCCCTCTACACCCCCCCCAATCTCCACTCCCCCTGTCCCTCTATACCCCACAATCTCCCCTCCCCCTGTCCCTCTATACCTTCCAATCTCCCCTCCCCCTGTCCCTCTATACCCCCCAATCTCCCATCCCCCTGTCCCTCAATATCCCCCCAATCTCCCCTCCCCCTCCCCTGTACCTCTATCCCCCCCCAATTTCCCCTCCCCCTCCACTGACCCTCTATACCCCCCCAATCTCCCCCTCCCCTGTCCCTCTATACCCCCCCAATCCCCCCTCACCCTGTCCCTCTTTTCCCCCCAATCTCCCCACCCCTGTCCCTCTATAACCCCCCAATCTCCCCTCCCCCTCCTCCTGTCCCTCTATACCCCCCCCCCAATCTCTCCTCCCCTGTCCCTCTATACCCCCCCAATCTCCCCTTCCCTCTCCCCCTGTCCCTCTATACCCCCCCCCAATCTCCCCTCCCCCTGTCCCCTCTATACCCCCCCAATCTCCCCTCCCCCTCCCCTGACCCTCTATACCCCCTCAATCTCCCCCTCCCCTGTCCCTCTATACCCCCCCAATCCCCCCTCACCCTGTCCCTCTATACCCCCCCAATCTCCCCTTCCTCTCCCCCTGTCCCTCTATACCCCCCAATCCCCCCTCCCCCTGTCCCTCTATACCCCCCAATCTCCCCTCCCCCTGTCCCTCTATACCCCCCCAATCTCCCCTCCCCCTGTACCTCTATACCCCCCCAATCTCCCCTCCCCCTGTCCCTCTATACCCCCCCCCCCAATCTCCCCTCCCCCTGTCCCTCTTTTCCCCCCAATCTCCCCACCCCTGTCCCTCTATACCCCCCCAATCTCCCCTCCCCCTCCCCCTGTCCCTCTATACCCCCCAATCTCCCCTCCCCCTCCCCCTGTCCCTCTATACCCCCCCAATCTCCCTCCCCCTCCCCTGTCCCTCTCTACCCCCCCCCCCAATTTCCCCTGCCCTGTCCCTCTATACCCCCCCCAATCTCCCCTCCCTCTCCCCCTGTCCCTCTATACCCCCACCAATCTCCCCTCCCCCTGTGCCTCTATACCCCCCCAAACTCCCCTCCCCCTGTACCTCTATACCCCCAATCTCCCCTCCCCCTGAACCTCTATACACCCCAATCTCCCCTCCCCCTCCCCCTATCCCTCTATATCTCCTCTCCCCCTCCCCTGTCCCTCGATACCCCCCCAATCTCCCATCCCCCTCCCCTGTACCTCTATACCCCCCCAATCTGCCCTCCTCCTGTCCCCCTCCCCTGAACCTCTATACCCCCCAAATCTCCCCTCCACTGTACCTCTATACCCCCCCATCTCCCCTCCCCCGTCCCTCTATACCCCCCCAATCTCTCCTCCCCTGTCCCTCTATACCCCCCCAATCTCCCCTCCCCTGTACCTCTATACCCCCCCCAATCTCCCCTCCCCCTGTCCCACTATACCCCCCCAATCTCCCCTCCCCTGTCCCTCTATACCCCCCAATCTCCCCTCCCCCTGTCCCTCGATACCCCCCCAATCTCCCCTCCCCCTGTCCCTCTATACCCCCCCAATCTCGCCTCCCCCTGTACCTCTATACCCCACCAATCTCCTCTCCCCCGTACCTCTAGACACCCCCAATCTTCCCTCTCCCTCCCCCTGTCCCTCTATACCCCCCCAATCTCCCCTCCACTCCCCCTGTCCCTCTATATCCCCCCAATCTCCCCTCCCCCTGTCCCTCTATACCCCCCCCAATCTCCCCTCCCCTGTCCCTCTATACCCCCCCAATCACGCCTCCCCCTGTACCTCTATACCCCCCCAAACTTCCCTCCCCCTCCCCCTGTCCCTCTATACCCCCAAATCTCCACTCCCCCTCCCGCTGTCCCTCAATACCCCCCCAATCTCCCCTCCCCCTCCCCTGTCCCTCTATACCCCCCCAATCTCCCCTCCCCCTGTCCCTCTATACCCCCCCCAATCTCCCCTCTCCCTGTCCCTCTATACCCCCCCAATCTCCCCTCCCCCTGTCCCTGTCCCTCTATACCCCCCAATCTCCCCTCCCCTCCCCCGTCGCTCGATACCCCCTCAATTTCCCCCTCCCCCTCCCCCTGTCCCTCTATACCCCCCCAATCTCCCCTCCCCCTCCCCCTGTCCCTCTGTACCCCCCCAATCTCCCCTCCCCCTGTCCCTCTATACCCCCCCAATCTCCCCTCCCCCTGTCCCTCTATACCCCACCCAATCTCCCCCTCCACTGTCCCTCTATACACCCCCAATCTCCCCTCCCCCTCCCCCATCCCTCTATACCCCCCAATCTCCCCCTCCCCTGTCCCTCTATACCCCCCAATCTCCCCACCCCCTGTCTCTCTATACCCCCCAATCTCCCCTCCCCCTGTCCCTCTATACCCCCCCCCAATCTCCCCTCCCCCTGTCCCTCTATACCCCCACCAATCTCCCCTCCCCCTGTCCCTCTATGCCCCCCAATCTCCCCTCCCCTTGTACCTCTATACCCCCAATCTCCCCTCCCCCTGAACCTCTATACACCCCAATCTCCCCTCCCCTCCCCCTATCCCTCTATATCTCCTCTCCCCCTCCCCCTGTCCCTCTATACCCCCCCCAATCTCCCATCCCCCTCCCCCTGTCCCTTCTATACCCCCCAATCTCCCCTCCCCTGTACCTCTATACCCCCCCAATCTGCCCTCCTCCTGTCCACATCCCCTGAACCTCTATACCCCCCCCAATCTCCCCTCCACTGTACCTCTATACCCCCCCATCTCCCCTCCCCCGTCCCTCTATACCCCCCAATCTCCCCTCCCCCTGTCCCTCTATACCCCCCCAATCTCCCCTCCCCTGTACCTCTATACCCTCCCAATCTCCCCTCCCCCTGTACCTCTATACCCCCCAATCTTCCCTCCCCCTCCCCCTGTCCCTCTATACCCCCCAATCTCCCCTCCCCCTCCCCCTGTCCCTCTATACCCCCCCAATCTCCCCTCCCCCTCCCCTGTCCCTCTATACCCCCCCAATCTCCCCTCCCCCTGTCCCTCTATACCCCCCCCAATCTCCCCTCTCCCTGTCCCTCTATACCCCCCAATCTCCCCTCCCCTCCCCCTGTCCCTCTATACCCCCCCAATCTCCCCTCTCCTCCCCCGTTGCTCTATACCCCCTCAATTTCCCCCTCCCCCTCCCCCTGTCCCTCTATACCCCCCCAATCTCCCCTCCCCCTCCCCCTGTTCCTCTATACCCCCCCAATCTCCCCTCCCCCTGTCCCTCTATACCCCCCCAATCTCCCCTCCCCCTGTCCCTCTATACCCCACCCAATCTCCCCCCTCCACTGTCCCTCTATACCCCCCCAATCTTCCCTCCCCCTGTCCCTGTCCCCTCCATACCCCCCCAATCTCCCCTCC
>NW_027252324.1:0-27012 GCF_044704955.1 Pristiophorus japonicus | reverse complement strand
GAGGAGGGAGGAGCGTGGGGAGCGAGGAGCGTGGGGGAGCGAGGAGCGTGGGGAGCGAGGAGCGTGGGGAGCGAGGAGGCGTGGGGAGCGAGGAGCGTGGGGAGGGAGGAGCGTGGGGAGGGAGGAGCGTGGGGAGGGAGGAGCGTGGGGAGGGAGGAGCGTGGGGAGGGAGGAGCGTGGGGAGGGAGGAGCGTGGGGAGGGAGGAGCGTGGGGAGGGAGGAGCGTGGGGAGGGAGGAGCGTGGGGAGGAGGAGCGTGGGGAGCGAGGAGCGTGGGGAGCGAGGAGCGTGGGGAGCGAGGAGCGTGGGGAGGGAGGAGCGTGGGGAGGGAGGAGCGTGGGGAGGGAGGAGCGTGGGGAGGGAGGAGCGTGGGGAGGGAGGAGCGTGGGGAGGGAGGAGCGTGGGGAGGGAGGAGCGTGGGGAGGGAGGAGCGTGGGGAGGGAGGAGCGTGGGGAGGGAGGAGCGTGGGGAGGGAGGAGCGTGGGGAGGGAGGAGCGTGGGGAGGGAGGAGCGTGGGGAGGGAGGAGCGTGGGGAGGGAGGAGCGTGGGGAGGGAGGAGCGTGGGGAGGGAGGAGCGTGGGGAGGGAGGAGCGTGGGGAGGGAGGAGCGTGGGGAGGGAGGAGCGTGGGGAGGGAGGAGCGTGGGGAGGGAGGAGCGTGGGGAGGGAGGAGCGTGGGGAGGGAGGAGCGTGGGGAGGGAGGAGCGTGGGGAGGGAGGAGCGTGGGGAGGGAGGAGCGTGGGGAGGGAGGAGCGTGGGGAGGGAGGAGCGTGGGGAGGGAGGAGCGTGGGGGAGGGAGGAGCGTGGGGAGGGAGGAGCGTGGGGGAGGGAGGAGCGTGGGGAGGGAGGAGCGTGGGGAGGGAGGAGCGTGGGGAGGGAGGAGCGTGGGGAGGGAGGAGCGTGGGGAGGGAGGAGCGTGGGGAGGGAGGAGCGTGGGGAGGGAGGAGCGTGGGGAGGGAGGAGCGTGGGGAGGGAGGAGCGTGGGGAGGGAGGAGCGTGGGGAGGGAGGAGCGTGGGGAGGGAGGAGCGTGGGGAGGGAGGAGCGTGGGGAGGGAGGAGCGTGGGGAGGGAGGAGCGTGGGGAGGGAGGAGCGTGGGGAGGGAGGAGCGTGGGGAGGGAGGAGCGTGGGGAGGGAGGAGCGTGGGGAGGGAGGAGCGTGGGGAGGGAGGAGCGTGGGGAGGGAGGAGCGTGGGGAGGGAGGAGCGTGGGGAGGGAGGAGCGTGGGGAGGGAGGAGCGTGGGGAGGGAGGAGCGTGGGGAGGGAGGAGCGTGGGGAGGGAGGAGCGTGGGCGGGAGGGAGGAGCGTGGGAGGAGCGGGAGGAGCGTGGGGAGGGAGGAGCGTGGGGGGGAGGGAGGAGCGCGTGGGGAGGGAGGAGCGTGGGGGGGGAGGGAGGAGCGTGGGGAGGGAGGAGCGTGGGGAGGGAGGAGCGTGGGGGGAGGGAGGAAGCGTGGGGGAGGGAGGAGCGGGGGGAGGGAGGAGCGTGGGGAGGGAGGAGCGTGGGGGGGGGGGAGGAGCGCGTGGGAAGGGGTAGGAGGAGCGCGTGGGGGGTAGGAGGAGCGCGTGGGGGGGAGGAGCGTGGGAGGAGCGCGTGGGGGGGGTAGGAGGAGCGCGTGGGGGTGGGTAGGAGGAGCGCGTGGGGGGGTAGGAGGAGCGCGTGGGGGGGGTAGGAGGAGCGCGTGGGGGGGGTAGGAGGAGCGCGTGGGGGGGGTAGGAGGAGCGCGTGGGGGGGGTAGGAGGAGCGCGTGGGGGGGGTAGGAGGAGCGCGTGGGGGGGGTAGGAGGAGCGCGTGGGGGGGGTAGGAGGAGCGCGTGGGGGGGGTAGGAGGAGCGCGTGGGGGGGTAAGAGGAGCGCGTGGGGGGGGTAGGAGGAGCGCGTGGGGGGGGGAGGAGGAGCGCGTGGGGGGGGTAGGAGGAGCGCGTGGGGGGTAGGAGGAGCGCGTGGGGGGGTAGGAGGAGCGCGTGGGGGGGTAGGAGGAGCGCGTGGGGGGGTAGGAGGAGCGCGTGGGGGGGTAGGAGGAGCGGGGGGCGTGGGGGGGTAGGAGGAGCGCGTGGGGGGTAGGAGGAGCGCGTGGGGGGGTAGGAGGAGCGCGTGGGGGGGTAGGAGGAGCGCGTGGGGGGTAGGAGGAGCGCGTGGGGGGTAGGAGGAGCGCGTGGGGGGTAGGAGGAGCGCGTGGGGGGTAGGAGGAGCGCGTGGGGGGTAGGAGGAGCGGGGGGGATAGGAGGAGCGGGGGGGATAGGAGGAGCGGGGGGGATAGGAGGAGCGGGGGGGATAGGAGGAGCGGGGGGGATAGGAGGAGCGGGGGAGATAGGAGGAGCGGGGGAGATAGGAGGAGCGGGGGGGATAGGAGGAGCGGGGGGAATAGAAGGAGCGGGGGGGGAATAGAAGGAGCGGGGGGGAATAGAAGGAGCGGGGGGGAATAGAAGGAGCGGGGGGGGGGAATAGAAGGAGCGGGGGGGGAATAGAAGGAGCGGGGGGGGGAATAGAAGGAGCGGGGGGGGAATAGAAGGAGTGGGGCAGGGAAGAGAGGGGGCGTGGGGGGGGGGGGGAAGAGAAGGAAAGAGGAGGAGTGGGAAAGAGAGGAGGAAAGAGGAGGAGTGGGAAAGAGAGGAGGAAAGAGGAGGAGTGGGAAAGAGAGGAGGAAAGAGGAGGAGTGGGAAAGAGAGGAGGAAAGAGGAGGAGTGGGAAAGAGGAGGAGTGGGTGGGGTGGGCGGGAAGAGAGTGGGGGGCGGGAAGAGAGTGGGGGGGCGGGAAGAGAGTGGGGGGCGGGAAGAGAGTGGGGGGCGGGAAGAGAGTGGGGGGCGGGAAGCGAGTGGGGGGCGGGAAGCGAGTGGGGGGCGGGAAGCGAGTGGGGGGCGGGAAGCGAGTGGGGGGCGGGAAGCGAGTGGGGGGCGGGAAGCGAGTGGGGGGCGGGAAGCGAGTGGGGGGCGGGAAGCGAGTGGGGGGCGGGAAGAGAGTGGGGGGCGGGAAGAGAGTGGTGGGCGGGAAGAGAGTGGGGGGCGGGAAGAGAGTGGGGGGCGGGAAGAGAGTGGGGGGCGGGAAGAGAGTGGGGGGCGGGAAGAGAGTGGGGGGCGGGAAGAGAGTGGGGGGCGGGAAGAGAGTGGGGGGCGGGAAGAGAGTGGGGGGCGGGAAGAGAGTGGGGGGCGGGAAGAGAGTGGGGGGCGGGAAGAGAGTGGGGGGCGGGAAGAGAGTGGGGGGCGGGAAGAGAGTGGGGGGCGGGAAGAGAGTGGGGGGCGGGAAGAGAGTGGGGGGCGGGAAGAGAGTGGGGGGCGGGAAGAGAGTGGGGGGCGGGAAGAGAGTGGGGGGCGGGAAGAGAGTGGGGGGCGGGAAGAGAGTGGGGGGCGGGAAGAGAGTGGGGGGCGGGAAGAGAGTGGGGGGCGGGAAGAGAGTGGGGGGCGGGAAGAGAGTGGGGGGCGGGAAGAGAGTGGGGGGCGGGAAGAGAGTGGGGGGCGGGAAGAGAGTGGGGGGCGGGAAGAGAGTGGGGGGCGGGAAGAGAGTGGGGGGCGGGAAGAGAGTGGGGGGCGGGAAGAGAGTGGGGGGCGGGAAGAGAGTGGGGGGCGGGAAGAGAGTGGGGGGCGGGAAGAGAGTGGGGGGCGGGAAGAGAGTGGGGGGCGGGAAGAGAGTGGGGGGCGGGAAGAGAGTGGGGGGCGGGAAGAGAGTGGGGGGCGGGAAGAGAGTGGGGGGCGGGAAGAGAGTGGGGGGCGGGAAGAGAGTGGGGGGCGGGAAGAGAGTGGGGAGGGGAAGACGAGGAGGAGGGGGGGAGAGGGGAGGAGGGAGACGCTGAATGGGCCCCGCCGATGCCTGGCCGTCGAAGCCTTCAGGCGGGGCCCGCCCCCAGTAAGATGCCAGGCGGGCGGGCCCCGCCGCCGACATGGGGGTGGGGGTGGGGGTGTAGCAGGAGCTGAATGGGAGGGAGAGTGGGGGGCAGGTGCTTAACGGGAGGGAGGGAGGCCAGAGACCGATCTTCGCCCGGGGAGCCCATTCGGCCAGGGCTCGGGGTTGCGTGCTTCGGGCCCCTCCCATGCAGCCTCGGGGGCAAAGAGCTATTGCACATGCGCGCACACTCTAGCGTGCATGTGCAGAGATCCCGGCACTGTTTTCAGCGCAGGGACCTGGCTCCGCCACCGACCCCTTGTGGTGCGCCACGCCGAGCACAAAGACCTTCCGAGAAGCTCGCAGAATCACAAGGTAAGTTTTTGGCGCCCTTTTTATTCCAGAAAATCACCGCACCTACAGAGGGCGGAAACTTGGGCCCTAAATGTGGTTACTTTCCAAGGTTTAGAAACATTTAGTAAATCCATTTAAATATAAATGTAATCACTGCAAATATATTTTCTATCACAAAAGTTTAAAAAGCCTTTTGTATTCTTTATACTTGTTGTCCCTACAGTCTGCAGCATATATAAATATTGCTAAGCTTTTGGAGAACATGCCACAGATAAGAACATTACATAGGGCTAGAAATTCAGGTTTTACCAATTTCGCCCATTTTTGGGTGATAATTGCGGCGGAATTTTCTTTTTGCTGCCGGAGTACTGTTATCGCCCGACCTAGCAAAATTCAGCAAATGGCGACCGGCAACAGCAATAGCGATAAATCCGGCGTTGCACAACTGAATTTGTGTGCTGGAGCCGAAATTTGAGATCGAAAAAAAAACGGGCCTTTTGCGCATATACAACATTTTTTTCTCCGATTTTTTTTTGGTTGCCATTTTTTTCTTCTTCCTGCGCTTCTGGTCATCTGTCAGGGAGCTCCTGTGCATGTGCAGTCCAACCAGGGCTGAATCTGACATTTTCAGATAGCAGGCACGGTGGAAGAAGGAGATGGGAGCAAGCAGAGAGTGAAAAATTCAGTAATGAGGCAAATGAGGCCCTTCTCACAGCTGTGAAGAGGGGATGGGGGGATTTAAATAGGAGGGGTGCAAGTAAACCCCTCCCAGCGGCTCTTGGGCATCTTTGGACCAGCATTTCTGAGGAGGTGTCTTCCGTGGACGACATCAGAAGGATCTCCACCCAGTGCCACAAGAGGTTCAATGACCATAGCAGGATCGTCAGAGTAAGTCATATTTTTCTTGACACACTCCTTCATTACTTAAAATTATAAATCTAACGTATGTTGGTATAGTTAGGCTTAGTGTTGCACCTTATTTGTCATGAATGATCTTTACACATTATTAAGACCGCGTTCTGAGATCTTAAAAGGTGTTTCTGCACTTCGATATCTTTCTCATGAACCATGTACAACTTCCAGGGCCATTAAACAAAGGACTGTATTAAATACTCACAGTGCTTTGATGGCTATTTGTGTGTGCCACAAGAGCAGAAGGGCACTCTGGTAACCATTCCCATTGTCATCTTTGCAGGGAAAGATATCCCACAACCGCCGGGAGCAGTGACAGACAGGCAGTGGTACACCCAGAACATGCATCTGACAGACCTGGAGGAAAGAGTGGCTGGTCTGATCGATGAGTGCGTACAATGCAGCAGTCACCTGGAGAATGCAGCGAAGTGTAGTGTACGGCGAGATGGAGCAGGTGATCCCTGCTGATTCCTGAAAGGAGCCGGAGGCATAGAAGGCAAGTGCTGCAGTCACCTTCACCTCGATGGGCAGTGTAGTCTTGTTGCTGCTGGTTGGCTGTCGGTCTGCCTTTATGAGCTGGCATATCTCCGTGATCACCTCTTTTCAGGAGTGCAGCCTTCTCATGCACTGTGCCTCAGAGTGCTGCAGGTATGAGCACTGTTCCCTGTAAACACGGGGTGGGGGGGGGAGTAATGCCTCCTCCCCATACCTTTGCGAGTTGATTATGCTCAAAATGCTCATCAATAAGCCTCACTTCCAGCTTGGCGCTGCATACAAAAAGCAGCCAGGAATAATGGCTGACATAGTATAGCCCACATTTTTTTTTAAATGTCCTTAAATACCCTTTAAAACAAACTGTAAACTTACCTAAAACTTTACTGTTTAAACCGCAGCTTTCCTTCTCCAAATCCTTTGATGTCGTGAACTCGTGCTCCGTTTTCAAGATGGCGTCGTTAGCGCCAGGTGCACCCTGGGTCCGACTGTTTTTTTCCAGGCGGGCGATATCGAATTTACTGCCTGCGGCGAAAGCGCAGCGCTGCACGCCGATTAACGTCATAAAAACGCTTAAAAAAAAATCAGGCGGGCGATAACTTTTAGCGCAGGCGCAAAACCACTGCCAAAATTTCTGCCTGGGCGCAAAATGTTGTGTGACTCGTTGAGCGCCAAAATAAAAAATCACTTCGCCCTGTCGGAAAAACAATTTCTAGACCTATACCTCAAACTAAAAGGAAAGAAAGAGAACAGACAAGGCTGAATTAAAATTAAAATAGGCGCCTTCGTACTTCTTTGCTTAGAAGTGGAAATGTTTGTAAACTTCTTGAAAGCTACTTTGAGGAAACTTGTACTGTACCAAACCATTTTAAATTGTAAAACAAGCCAAATTCATACTGGGATATAGCAATGACATAAGCTTTGTTGTGACTATCAGACGTTCTACTTCAACATATTGTTGGCTAGAATATTCTTATCTGCATTCAGTTCTCCCAAAAGCTAAATATTACTTGTATAGTATATGTTGTTTACTGCAAAATACAGGTGTTCACCAGTCTAAATCACACAAGTACAGAATCATGTGGTTGTGTTTAGACACAAATAGAAATGCAAAAATTGGATACCTGATGGTATTGGTGGGGGTTGGGGAGGAAGCAGAATGTTAATCTTGCTGTAGTTAGTAGCAGATGCAGGGACAAAACCTGTGTCTTTCATACCATACAGTTTGGATTCTTTAGACAAAGTTCTTGGCAAAGATGATCCTCTGGAAGTGTTTGGAGAATCTGTCTTTAGTGTTTTGGAGTTGTAATGTAACTGTTAAAACAAAGTTATAATTACCAGCAATGTTTTATTTAAACTGAAACCCGTACAAAATTAGCAATGTAGTCATCAAAATGTCAGGTGCAGAACCAAAGAAACAAATTCACTGAAACTGTACAACACGTAGTAGCGAGTTTCTATATGTTTATTCCCTGCAATAATAGCACTGCAAATTTGTTTACTTTCTTCAGAATTCTGTCAGTGGTCCCCTGATGTTACTAAGTAGTACAGTATAACCAACAGCACAGTATGTTAAACATTGAGACAGTATACCATTGCACTCCTGACCTCCCTACACCTGCAAAGTGGCCTAAAAATTGTTGGTTCAATAAAGCTAGCTGCATGCAAGTACATTTTTAAAATGTAACTCATCATAGGCAGTCCCTCAGAATCGAGGAAGACTTGCTTCCACTCTTAACATGAGTTCTTAGGTGGCTGTACAGTCCAATACGAGAACCACAGTTTCTGTCACAGGTGGGACAGATAGTCGTTGAGGGAAGGGGTGGGTGGGTGGGACAGGTTTGCCGCACGCTCTTTCTGCTGCCCGCGCTTGATTTCTGCATGCTCTCGGCGACGTTGGCCTGGTCGAAGACGCTAACGTTGGTGCGTCTGCCCTCCCAGAGAATTTGTAGGATCTTGCAGAGGCATTGTTGGTAGTATTTCTCCAGCAACTTGATGGGTCTACTGTACATGGTCCATGTCTCTGAGCCATACAGGAGGGCGGGTATTACTACAGCCCTGTATACCATGAGCTTAGTGACAGTTTTGAGAACCTGGACTTCAAACACTCTTTTCCTCAGGTGGCCGAAGGCTGCACCGGCGCACTGGAGGCAGTGTTGGATCTCGTCGTCGGTGCCTGCTCTTGTTGATGGGAGGCTCCCAAGATAAGGGAAGTGGTCCATGTTGTCCAGGGCCGTGCCGTGGATCTTGATGACTGGGGGGCAGTGCTGTGCGGCGGGATCAGGCTGGTGGAGGACCTTTGTCTTACTGATGTTTAGCGAAAGGCCCATGCTTTCGTACGCTTCGGTAAACACGTCGACTATGTCCTGGAGTTCAGCCTCTGTATGTGCGCAGACGCAGGCATCATCCGCGTACTGTAACCCTGCTTGACTCAGGTCCGGACGTGAATTGGGTCTGTGATGGATCCGTTGGTAAGGATCACGGCCTGCATGTCGTCGTGGAGCAGGCGGAGGATACTCTGACCCTCCCAATGCCTGCCCCCAACCAAAATGTAACTACGTTTATAATAAATAGAGCTATATTTTTAATGAGAACTAAATCAGATTTCTAATGGATATGCCTTTAAAAAAAATGTGCAAAGGTTTCAATGAAAGTGCCTATATACAAGGTAAAGCAATGACAATGTAATATTATGATCAAAGATGACATCATATTGCAAATTTAAAAAGAAAAATGATTTAATATCAAGCATCAACTAGGTTTTTAAAAAAGAGCAAACAATTCTTATTTCTTCAACAATAGGCACAATTTATAAACTTTCCTTTATTATAAAGATGCACTTATTACCTTTACATCTACTCCTGGAATGTAAAAAACTGTGGTTTCAAATTCTGTAGTCTTGGTCTGAAGGGTATGTGGCACTTTTTTCCCACTGACTAAATGTGCACTTGATGGATAATTCTGATGAGGTTTTTTCTTCTTCGGTGGAGTATCCTGATCCAAATTTTTTAAACTCTTCTCAATATTCCTGTACAGAAATACAAATTATTTTAGCCATTGCTCATTACAGAGTTCTAAACTGCACATGTAAATTTTAAACAATTAAAATTAAGTAGCACTTAAACATTTCTACCGTAATATCGAACTACCTGCCAATTAGGATTTCAACCCAGTTTTAATATGGAGTATCCAAAAAACAAATTAATCCGTTGTTTTTGATCTTGTGCATTTCTGCATGTCCAAAAACAAAAGTTTCTTCATAGAGCTAATAAATTCTAGTATTAATTTGCTGTAATAATTCTCGTGATAATTAATTTGCATGATTTCATCAAGCTCATCCAACAACACTGTAGCCTCATAGCCCTGAGCATCAGGTGTAATTAATGCAACTCATGTTAATGATTATTTTTCATAAGATGAAACATTACTAATATTTCATTTTTCTCTTCAATTTCACCAATTGAACTTTTGCTAACAGAGCATCTGTTTTAAGTAATTATTGCACTAGTTAGGACTAGATTAAAAGCTCTCCATTTTGAGTACTTATTGATGTTGCTGTGAATTGGTCGGAATCATAAATTATTAGAATATAGGCGAGAACTTGGCAGATTTATCGCACGAATTAACTATTCACATTTAGGTGAAAGCTGTGGGAGTTCAGCCACAAGTGCAGCGAAGAGAAAGAGCTGAGGAGAAAGAAAACAGCAAGCCAACTCGGCTCAACCATGCAGTTCATTGCTGGTTTAAGTGGCAGCAGATATCCCAGATGATGTTGACGTGACGTTGAAAACAATAAGAGCTCAATGGGTAGGATAACAATTTTCATGTTTCTATTGGTTGGTTATGGCAATTGAAGATTTCAAAGGAAAACAAATCCAATGATAAAGCTGTAGCTTTCCCAAATTAGTGCACATAATTTTCCTCAGTGATTATTTCCCTCATTAGATTTATAATGATGATGAATTGGACAGTCCTTCAAGTGCCCCCCCAGATCAATCACGCGCTACAAAGAATGAGAAGACAATCATCACCAATATACACCATAAAGGAATTTCTAAAGATACCAGCAATCCTCAGCCATCCATCCCTCAGGATGTGACTGATCCAATGACAATATTAAGAATCGCCAGCTTTATCAACTTTTACCATTCACACGCTACCAGAATAAAAAAAATAGCAGTATGTGAATTTTTTTACACTGTTGCGGAACTTACTATACAATTCACTAAAGAATACTTTATTATAACAGATATTTGACGTCCCCGCTAGTTATTAGTGTACTTCTCAATTTTCTGGTGATACAACTAATTTACCACAAAGGGCAACTAAACACCATTATAGTTGTAACTTGGCAACAATCAGGCAAAAATGGATGCCAATCCAAAGGTGGAAATATTCGGAAGGGTGACTGAATGCTTGGTAAAAGAGGTGGGGTGAAGGGAGGGAGGGATGTACAAGATGCCAGAGTCAGATGAACAGGGAGTTCTGTGGGGTAGAGGAAGTCACCTTTTTTGCCAAGACTCCTAAGCTTCTCCAAACAATGGTCCAGAAACTGCGGTCGGAGGCTTCCCGCGGGCAGATGCCTCTGACATGAAAAATTTCTATGGATTTCTTGGTGGCCCTGAGCCTCTACACAAGGCTGGTATAGAGGCCCCCGTATTCCAGGCACGTAAGTGCTTCGCACACGTCCCTGGGATCACGTGGGCCGATTCAACCAACCGAAATTGGGATATTCCCATTCCATATGTACGGAATCACCATAAGTATGAATGGGAATACCCCCCAAAATATTTTTTTTTAAATCACATTTAAAATTAATCAAAATGGAATTTAATTAATTATTTAAAACAAAATGTTTATTTTTTGAAAAATAAATTTACATATTTTAAAGGGTCTAAAAATAAACTTACTTTATTTAACAGGATTTTAAATGTTGAAATTTTTTTATTTGCTGTCCATTAAAAGTCTTAAGCTGATAGCCTCCTTTTATCAGTAGTAAAAATTTCAAGGGCATTCACTGGGCATCCTTTACTTCGGGATGCGTGCGATCTGTCAAGAGGATTCTTGACAGATTGCAAGTTCCAGGTTTAGGCACATGTGCTTCGCATAACTAAACCCGGAACTTTTGGGGCCCCTACACATAGGGGCCGTGAAATCACGGACATTAAATTGTTCGGTTTCCTGTACTCTTTTTAAATACGAATTATTTACGTTTAGTTTACCTATCACTATTCACAAAAATTCAACATACTGTTTTCCCATCATTCTTTGACTTTACAGCTGTATTATCAGCAATTTGAAAATTACAATAGTAAGATAACTGAAGGAGAAAGAACAACTTTTATAACAAAACTGCATAAAATGTAGATGATGTGCTTCTGCTGCTCTTAATTATATATAATTATATTAATACAGTATTCTTAGTTATGTAATTAGCTTTTTGCAGGCTGCGTGGCAGTGTTTCTCCACACATCAGGCTCATAGTCCCTGCCTAGCTAATTCCGTTTTGCTGTTCACATCCGCAGCTAACTTTAGAATTCATCCTCACCAGCTTGTTCACCATCTTTCTTCCATCAGATTTCTCAAATTTTTCTCTGTTCCCCTTGCCCAACATCCTTCACTCAACACATTTGGCAAACCTCTAGCTACCCGATTTATTCCCTAAATTCCCTTATTCACTAAACTCTGCCATCTGTGGCCCCTCTTTCAACCACTAAGCCCAGTCTCTGGAACTCTCTCTTCAAATCCCTGTTTTGCCCACTCCCTTCCTGTTTTGAAAACCTCTTTCTCTGTTACTAGGCATTAGAATCATAGAATAGTTACAGCACAGGAGGGCCATTCAGCCCGTCGAGCCCATGCTGGCCTCTGCAAGAGCACTTCAGCTAGTCCCACTCCCCTGCAGCCCTCCAAATTTTTTTATCTTTCAGGTACTTATCCAACTCCCTCCTCAAAGCCGTGATTGAATCTGCCTCCACCATGCGTTCAGACTGTGCATTCTGTGGGAGTGCAAGTCTGCATTTCTGAAACTCTTTGCTTCGGCGCAGTCTGGAGAAATCAAAAGGGTTAAAAGTTGGAAGATTCAAGATTGGATTAAAACAGGCTGCTTGATGATCTGTATGTTGAGTGTAACTTGTTACTATGCGAATAATAATCTATGCATGGAATCAAAGAAACTCCTCTGCTGATCATCTGAGTTATGTATAGTAATTCATGATATTGTCAGTATTTGAGTGTATCTTGTTACGGTGCAAATAATAATCTGATGACATCGTCTGTATGGTAAACAATCTGGTTTGTGTATAGTAATTCAGAAAGCAGTTAGCCATGATTTCAGGACAATGCCATATTTCATCAAGATCCACGGCGCGGCCCTGGACAACATGGACCATTTCCCATACCTCGGGAGCCTCTTAACAAAAGAAGACATTGATGAGGAGATTCAACACTGCCTCCAGTGCGCCAGCGCAGCCTTCGGCCGTCTGAGGAAAAAAGTGTTCGAAGACCAGGCCCTCAAATCTACCACCAAGCTCATGGTCTACAGGACTGTAGTAATAGCCACCCTCCTGTATGGCTGAGAGACATAGACCATGTACAGTAGACGTCTCAAGTTGCTGGAGAAATACCACCAACGATGCCTCCGCAAGATCCTACAATTCCTCTGGGAGGACAGACACACCAACATTAGCATCCTCGACCAGGCCAACATCCCCAGCATTAAAGCACTGACCACACTTGATCAGCTCTGCTGGGCAAGCCACACTGTCTGCATGCCAGACACGAGACTCCCAAAGCAAGCGCTCTATTCGGAACTCCTTCATGGCAAATGAGCCAAAGTTGGATAGAGGAAACGTTACAAGGACACCCTCAAAGCCTCCCTGATATAGTGCAACATCCCCACCGACACTTGGGAGTCCCTGGCCAAAGACCGCCCTAAATGGAGGAAGTGCATCCGGCGAGTTTCATCGCCAAGTGCATGCAGAAAACAAGCACAGGCAGCGGAAAGAAGGTGCGGCAAACCTGTCCCACCCTCCCTTACCCTCAACAACTGTCTGTTCCACCTGTGGCAGGGACTGTGGCTCTCGTATTGGACTGTTCAGCCACCTAAGGACTCATCCTAAGAGTGGAAGCAAGTCTTCCTTGATTTCAAGGAGCTGCCTATGATGATGATGAGTAATTCAGAAATCAGTTAACTGTGGTTTCAGGACAATGCCATTTTTGATTCTACATCATCTGCATGTTAACTGTCTAAATGTACTATGCAAAGAAATAAGAGTTCAAAGGCTTTTTTGGTATAAAGATGAGAGTTTAGACACTAGACAGTTCAGACACTGGAATCTCGGAAGGTGTGTCAGAAGCAGCCACGGAAATCGGAGCAAGCAGAGAGCTGCTTTTGCAAGCAGAAAGTTGGCTTGTTAAGTGTTTGTGGCTCAGTAATTTTCATTCTTGGTTTGTATAATATGAATGTCTGAATTAGAAGAGCTGCCTATGTGACGTGCCTCAGTAACTTTCATACTTGGTTTGTATCGTATGAATGTCTGAGTGTGTGTGTAATTCGACGTTTAAAGCAGCTATACGAAAAGAGCAAGACAGCCTTGCAACACATTCCAGATCCTAACCACTTGCTGCGTAAAAAGGTTTCTTCTTGTGTCACCTTTGGTTCTTTTCGCAATCACTCTGCCAATGGGTAGTTTCTCTCTATCTGCTCTGTCCAGGCTGCATATGATTTTGAACACCTCTATCAAATCCCCTCTCAATCTTCTCTATTCTGAGAATAACCCAGCTTCTCCAGTATATCTACGTAATTGAAGTCCCTCATCCCTGGAATCATTCTCGTAAATCTTTTCTGCACTGTTTCTAAGGTCTTCAGATCCTTCCTAAAGTGCGGTGCCCAGAATTGGACACAATACTCCAGTTGAGGCCGAAGCAGTGTTTTATAAAGGTTCATCATAATTTCCACACTTTTGTACTCTATGTCTCTATTCATGAAGTCCAGGATCCCGTAAGCTTTTTTTTTTAAAACTGCTTTCTCAACCTGCCTTCCATCTTCAACAATTTGTATGCATGTACTCCCAAGATCTGTCTGTTCATGCACCCCCTTTAGTTTATATTTTCTCTCCTCATTCTTTCTACCAAAATTATCTACTTCGCACTTTTCTGCATTAAATTTCATCTGCCACGTGTCCGCTCATTCCACCAGCCTGTCTATGTTTTCTTGAAGTCTATCACTATCATCATCGTAGGCAGTCCCTCGTATCGAGGATGACTTGCTTCCATGCCAAAAAAGGGATGAGTTCACAGGTGTTTCAATGAAGGGCATAATATTCCAGATCCTGAACTATATCCTGCACTACCCACCTCACTGTTCACTATACTTCCAAGGTTTGTGCCATCTGCAAATTTTGCAATTGTGCCCTGTAAACCCACATCCAAGTCATTAATGTATATCAAGGAAAGCAGTGGTCCGAGACCCGACCCCTGGGGAACACCACTGTATACCTTCCTCCGGTCCGCAAAACAACCGTTCACCACCACTCTCTGTTTCCCGTCACTAAGCCAATTTCGTATCCATGCTGCCACTGTCTCATTTATTCCATGGGCTTCAACTTTGCTGGCAAGCCTATTATCAAACTGGGGTTGTGACTTTATCAAACGCCTTTTGGAAGTCCATGTAAACCATGTTAATCGCACTGCCCTCATCAACCCTCTCTGTTACCTCATCAAAAATCTCGATCAAGTTGGTTAAACACGATTTGCCTTTAACAAATCCGTGCTGACTTTCCTTAATTTATCAATACTTATCCAAGTGACTTAATTTTGTCCCCGATTATTGTTCCTGAACGATTTCCCAATACCAATGTTAAACTGACTGGCTATTGGCAGTCCACTGTTTTCTATCACCATATAAATTGTTTTAACATGTCTTTGTGAATGTCTTCGCTTCTTAGGATGCCTCCCTCCCCCCCACCGGAGTTGAAGGCGACTTGCTTCCACACTAAGGTGACTGATGAGACCAATGCGGGATCGACAATCTCTGTCACAGGTGATGCAGGTCGTGATTGAAGGGACGGGTGGGTGGGGTGCTTGATTTGTCGTACGTTCTTTCAGCTGTTTGTACTTGGCTTCCGCATGCTCCAATGATGAGACTCAAAGTGTTCAGAGCTTTCTCGGATGCTTCTACTCCACTTTGAACGGTCTTGGGCCAGGGATTTCCAAGTGTCGGTGAGGATGTTGCACTTTTTCAAGGAGGATTTGAGGGTGTCCTTGAAGCATTTTTTCTTCCCTGCTGGGTCTCACTTGCCACGTCCGAGCTCGGAGTAGAGCGCTTATTTTGGGAGTCTAGTGTCGGGCATGCAGACAATGTGGCCCGCCCATCGGAGCTGTTCGAGCGTGATCAATGCTGGCCTGAGCGAGAATACTGATGTTGGTGCGCTTATCCTGCCAATGGATTTGCAGGATATTGCGGAGGCAGCATTGGTGGTACTTGTCCAGTCTTTTGAGGTGCCTACTGTACATAGTCCATGTCTCTGAGGCATTTGGAGGGCGGGTATCATTACTGTTCTATAGACCATGAGCTTGGTGTCGGGTTTGAAATCCTGGTCTTCGAACACTCTTTTCCTCAGGCGACCAAAGGCTGCACTGGCACACTGAAGGTGGTATTGGATTTCCTTATCGATGTCTGTCCTTGTTGACAGTAGGCTCCCAAGGTATGGAAAGTGGTCCCCATTGTCCAAGGTCTCATCAGGGATCTTGATAATCGGGGGAGCAGTAGTATGTGGCAGGGGCAGGTTGGTAGAGAACTTTTGCTTACGGATGTTTAGAGTAAGGTCCAGACTCTAGTACGCTTCGGTGGAGGTGTCGATGATGATTTGGAGTTTGACCTCCAAGTGTGCACAAACGCAAGTGTCGTCTGCATACTGTAATTCAATGACAAAGGTTGGAACGACCTTGGATCTGGACTAGAGGTGATAGAGGTTGAACAATTTCCCGTTTGTCCTGTAGTTTAGCTCCACTCCAGCTTGTTTAGGGTGAGATGGAGCATTGCAGCGAGGAAGATTGAGAAGAGCGTTGGTGCGAAGACACAGCCTTGCTTGACACCGGTCTGCACGTGTATTGGGTCTGTGGTGGATCAGTTGGTAAGGATCACGGCTTGCATGTCATCGTGAAGTAGGCAGAGGATGATGCCGAATTTGAGAAGGACACTCTATAATCCCTCACGGTTGAAGGCCTTTATGAGGTCAAAGGAGGCCATGTATAGAGGTTGATGCTGCTCCCTACATTTTTCTTGGATTTTTTTTTGTGTATGTGAGACGTGCTGTAGAAACACAAGCTGTTTCAATTGCTGGCCAGACCAGCTGCTGCTTATATTGATCACTGAGATTGCCCACTTTCACCTTTTTTTCTTTATTGCTTCAAGGAAGTTCTATAGAGGGCAAGATATACTACTTTAACACTTTGGATGTTAGAAGATCCTGTATGTTGCATTTTCTCCTCCTTTGAGCATCTCATCTTGTTCTCACCCTCACTTCTCATTTAAAATCATTGTTCTCTACCACGTACCCAAGTACTTGAAAAATATTCAACTGAAACATGCTTTCCTTCCTCAGTCTCTGCACTGAGCGACTTCTCATCCTAGCTGATTTCAACCTCAATCTCACTTCATCATGCTCGCTCTCCTCTGAGTTCACTGCATGTCGATCCTTCCTTATTCTCTCCCACCATGTAAACTCCCTAAACCATAATCACAGCCGCCCTACTGACCTTGCCATCTCATATGGACTTACTACTCCCATTGTGTTAATCAGAGATAAGGCCATGTCTGACCTGTATCACTCTCCACCCACATCCCCATTCCCCCTCCTCCCAACCCTACTTCCCTCTGTGTCCACTCCAGAATAAACTCTCTCCCAACTCACTTAAAACAACACTTTCAAAATCCCAACTGTCTAGCTTTTGGTCCTCCATTCAACACAACATTTCTGCAGCAACCTACCTTTGATGCCTTGGTTCCCATTAAAACCATTACACTCTCTCACCCTGGCCATTCCATTGATACAGCCTTCATTTCAGCTCCCTTAAGTCCAATGGACACAGAATTGAATGGATATGGCGGACAACTGGTTTAGCCATTCATCGCCAGATCTGGCTGGACCACTTAAAGCTCTAATGGGTCCTCCTCTTCTCTGCAAAAACTGCTTGCTATTTCAGGGTCATTCTGCAATGCAAAGATAACCCCTGGCTTCTTTTCTCTACTGCAAAACTGTCATCTTTAACCCATTTCTCTTGTCTTGTCCAACCACACCTCCAACAAGTGCGAGGAGCTTAAGGACTTCTTTGTCATGAAGACTGAGACCTTCCGATCAGCTGCCTCTGCCATTTCGCTCCCTTCCCCGAGCCCACCCGGTCAAACTACCTCTAAGGTTCCCCCCCTGCTCTTGCCCTGAACGCTCCAATTTGTTTCCTTTCCCCCATCATGCCCTCTCCGAGCTCATCTTGTCCATGAGACCCACTTCCTCCCCATCACAAAAAAAGGTTTAATCTAATTCATATATTGCAACATTTTAATTGTTTATTTTTTAAGCTTTGCATATCAGTAGCATGATAATTTATTACCAATTATGGTTGCTTTATGCTCATTAAATTTAGCTTTACTGCATTGGTGTATTTAATAAATTTGGAATTTTTCCCTAACTATACCAGTAAGTTGCTTTGGCATGCTTTTATTGAATTTAATTTAAATGAATTCATATTGCTATTAATACATGTAGCATTCAAAGAGATCTTTTTTCCACTTTATTTTAGTGACAGATTTAAAGCTATATGGATATAAGCATCCTATATTTTTACATGGCTTCTGTCTGGTACATAGATCACAGATCCAGCCACCACTTAACTTCCCAGTGGATCTCTTTTCAACGATTCTAACAAAAACAACTTGTATTTATGTAGCACCTTTAACATGGTAAAATATCCCAGCATGCTTCACAGGAGCATTATAAAACAAGATTTGACACTAAGCCACATATACAGAATTTAGAGCAGATAACGAAAAAAGAGGTAGGTTTTTAATGAGTGTCTTAAAGGAGGAAAGAGAGGCGGTTAGGTTTAGGGAGGGAATTCCAGAGCTGAGGGACTTGGCAGCTAAAGGCACTTCCACCAATGGTTGAGCAATTTAAATCAGATATGCTCCAACGGCCAGAATTTGAGGAGCACGGATATCTCAGAGGTTGTGGGGTTGAAGGCGATTACAGAGATAGGGAGAGCGAGGCCATGGAGGGATTTGAAAATAAGGATGAGAATTTTGAAATTGAGGCATTGCTTAACCAGGAGCCAATGTAGGTCAGCAAGCACCTACAAGAGGGTTTCAGTTGATGAGCTGAGACGTGCGATGTTACGGAGGTAGAAATAGGCGGTCTTAGTGATGGAGCGGCTATGTGGTCAGAAGCTCATTTCAGGGTCAAATATGACACCAAAATTGCAAACAGACTTAGCCTTAGTTCAGCCTTAGATAGACATAGGGAGAGGGATAGAGTCAGTGGCTAGGGGATGGAGTTTGTGGCAGGGACTGAAGACAATGGTTACTGTCTTATCCAATATTTATTTGGAGGAAATTTCTGCTCATCCAGCACTGGATGTCACACAAGCAGTGTGTCAATTTAGAGAGGTCCACTTCGTGGAAGGAGGAGAGGTCAGAGTGACCACAACCATTGTGCACATCACGTGCTTGCCAGGGGCTCCACGGTTGAGTGGGACCAGCAGTTGGGGGGAGGCCAGAACGTCACCGGAGGGATGAAGGTCTGACTGTCGCTGGAGGGAAGGAGGCCCGAACGGGAGGGCGGAGAGCGAAGGTAGGACCCTAACCTGTGGTCGGAGGTTCACCGGACAGCGTCCCAATGCCTGTCCTCAGTCAGGAGCTAATACCTGTGAGAGGGAAGCATTACCCCAAATCTCTCACCCCTACTTTCTGCGCCTCGGATCTCTCACCATCCCACCGAGGGTGCTGCTCAGTGCCGAGCTTACGGCCCGCATCCCACCGCAGGCAACTAGACCCATCCAGTAGTGCCTGGTCTCCAGTCTTGGACCCTCTTGTCACTGGACCAGGACCTTGCTCTGCTAAGCCCATGTGGTAGCTGGTGTGCAATGGCCACCCCACATTAAAAAAGGGTGTTGTCAGCAGACCTGTGGAAACTGACGGCCTGTTTTCGGATGATGTTGCCAAGGGGCAGCACATAACTGACAAATAGGAGGGGGTCAGGATAGATCCTTGGGGGACCCCAGAGGTAACAATGTGGGAGTGGGAAGAGAAGCCATTGCAGGTGATTTTCTGGCTATGATTAGATGGATAAGAATGGAATCAGGAAAGTGCAGTCCCACCCAGCTGGTTGACGGTGGAGAGGCGTTGAGGAAACTGGTGTGGTCAACACTGTCCAAGGCTGACCGGTTGAGAAGGACGAGGAGGGATAGTTTACCTTCGTCACAGTCACATAGGATGTAATTTATGACTTTGATGAGAGCTGTTTCGGTACTGTGGCAGGGGCGGAAACCATATAGTAGGAATTCAAACATGGAGTTCCGGGAAAGATGGACATGCATTTGGGAAGCAAATGCATGCCTCAAGGACTTTAGAGAGGAAAGGGAGATTGGAGATGGGGCGGTAGTTTGCAAGGACGGAGGAATCAAGGGTTGTTTTTTTTTGAGAAGAGGGGTGATTTGAAAGGCAAAGGGGACAGCACCCAAGGAAAGAGAACCATTAATATCAGCTAACATGGGAGCCCGGAAGTGAAGTTGGGTGGTCAGCAGTTTAATGGGAATAAGGTCGAGGGAGCAGGAAGTCTGTCTCATGGTCAAGATGAGAGTGAAGATTGGAGACAAACTGGAGAAAGCTGCGAGTTCAGGGGGAACCTGAGAGGAAGTTTGGCCCGGTGGGCTAAGGGAAGGAAGGGAGGTGGCAGAGTCAGCTGATCAGATGGTCTCAATCATATAGACAAAGATGCCCATGAGCTCCTCGCACTTGTTGGAGGTGAGTGTGGAGGAGACAGGGGAGAGGGGTTTAAAAAGATGGTTAGCAGCAGAAAATAGTAGCCAGGGGTTAGCTTTGCATTTCAGAATGATCCTGGAATAGTGGGCAGTTTTGACAGACAATGCTTTATGTGGTCCAGCCAGATCTGGCAGTGAATGGTTAACCTGACTGAGATACTCAGGAAAGAACCATGAAACAGATGGAATGACCATAATTTGCCCTGAGCTACTTTCCTACAACATGATGGTGATATAGGGTGTACACAACCATCCATTTGTCTACCCACTGTTTCGTCACCAGTTTGCTATTGGTCCTTGAACCGTAGGAAAAGAAGAACTGCAGAGACAACCTCAAGCACTTTGTGCAAGAGACATAATAGGGTGGATTTTCTTCTGGAGGGTCTCCCCCTTCTCTCACTGAGCACCTAATGGAGAGCATAACGGAGATGCACTGCGCCTTTAATGGGACAATTGCCCTTGAATTTCCTTAACCGTATCTTTATTTGCTCTGGGTGCGCTCTGGACACAGGCCCATCTCTGACAGGGCCTTACACTGTGATCAGGAAGTGGAAACAGGAATGTAGCTGCAGGCCAGAACCACTTGCAGCTATGCTCCTAACTGCTGGCATCAGGACCTGGTGGATGAAGGCCTGAAGACATCTGGTAGGCGTTGAAAAGAAATGAACTCCCTTGCATAAATCATTGGGGGTCCCAATGTAAGCTCCAATACATGATTTCTTTGGACATCCCTCGACTTGATCACCCAACAAACAGACAAAAGCAAAACTAGGCCTGCGTCTACTCCAGACACAGGCCCAATTACATCTATTTGGGGAAGCCCTAGAAATTCCAGGCAGCATAGTAGAGGTGAAGACCTAACATAACATGTTCACAGGTTCTTTGTCTTAGTTCACCTAGGAACTGAGCATTCCCCAGGTGCCGCAAAGGGAAAAATCGAGCCACTAACTTGAGGCTCTGCAAGCATCGACATAGCAGAAATGACACTTCAGTTGGAACTTTGATGGTGGCAAGTAAAACAATAGGTCAACAACGTTGAAACCCAAATTAAACTGAAGAGATCTGATTTAAAAACACCAGAGTCCAAAGGTTGCCTGTCAGAATGTTAAATCAAGTACTGTACCTACAAGTAAAGCTGATAATTCAATAATTCTGCGAGGCAAAACAAACACAAGAAATTTAAATTCACACATTTAAAAAGGTCCTAATCCAATTTACTTCTCTAGAGAGCATGGAGATATTTTCCAAAACTTTTGTGACAAGATGTTATATATGACCAGCAAGTGAAGCAAATGTGGAAGTTCTGTGACTTTATAATGATATGGAGCAGGAGACAACAGCACTGCCAATCTGTAACATTAATACAAAGTTTAGTGGGCGTGTTCAGAACCTGATATCCCTAGAAACTCAATGCTGTTTGGAGACTGCACAATGACGAAGCCTCACAACCCTTTCATTAACTTGTTTCCAAAAAAACTGGAAAGCAATGGCATACTGTAAACAGGAAGACAAAGAATGCCCCATTCTGCACACCAATGTAATCCCAAAGGGAAGACCCAAGACACAAATGTAGTTTGTTGGCCAATAAGATGGCACTAAAGGACGATTCCAGAAGATTTACAAATGTGACCTGACTCCTCTGCATCCGCTTCAGCATTGAGCTATAGCTGCTAACGATACAATTGCACTGGCAGTGGGAGATACAATGGAAATTAGGTGCCCCTCCCATTTGCTGGTTTGTTCATAGTCTAGTAACTGCAGACCAAATAGCCTCCCATTTCTCATACAAGTATAATTAAAATAAGTTATCCACACCAGATCACTATATGGACAGGATCAGGATGGGGCACTTGGAGGTGGTGGCGTTCCCATGTGCCTGCTGCCCTTGTCCTTCTAGGTGGAGGAGGTCGAGGGTCTGGGAGATGGTGTTGAAGAAACCTGGTGAGTTGCTGCAGTGCATCTTATGGAAGGTACACACTGCAGCCACTGTGTGCTGGTGGTGGAGGGACTGAATGTTTAAGGTGATGGATGGGGTGCCAATCAAACAGGCTGCTTTGTCCTGGATGGTGTCGTGCTTCTTGCATGTTGTTGGAGCTGCACTCATCCAGGCAAGTGAAAAGTGTTCCATCACACATCTGACTTATGTTATGTAGATGATGGAAATGCTTTGGGGAGTCAGGTGAGTCACTCACTGCAAAATACCCAGCCTCTGACCTGCTCTTGTAGCCACAGTATTTGTGTGGCTGGACAAGTTAAGTTCCTGGTGAATGGTGACCCCCAGGATGTTGATAGTGGAGGATTCGATGATGGTAATACCACTGAATGTCAAGAGGAGATAGTTAGACTTTCTCTTGTTGGAGATGGTTATTGCCTGGCGCAAATGTTACTTGCCACTTATCAGCCCATTAATTATAGTGGAGGATATATGAGGCTGCCAAAACCCCCTCCATTTTGCCTGGGGGTCTTCTGGAATAGGGCATGAATCTGCTGTGAGCAGATTGGGACAATTTACTCTTCGAATTTCTCACTGTAGTAGCCCCTCCCATTCTATATCATCATCGGCTGTTGCTACAAAGGAGGCAGGTGGGGAAAGGGACTGGGAATGGGGAGCTCAGAGGAGAGAGGGAAACTGGGAATGGTGCTGGGCATGTGACCCAGTATTTCCTGTAGAGCTGGGAGCAACAACAACGTGGTGAGTGGAGCAGCCCAAGTTGTCACTGACTTTGCAAATTGTAATTTGATCCATTCTGACTTCTGAAACCATAGAGGATAGATCTCGAATAACCCAGCAAAAGCCTCCCAAGTTCCAGCCGAAGTCCCTGACCCCAGCACAAGTGCTGCCTCCCCCAGACGAAGTCCCATACCCCAGCACAAGTGCTGCCTCCCCCAGCCGAAGTCCCTTACCCCAGCACAATTACTGCCTCGCCGAGCCGACATCCTTTACCCAAGTGCAAGTGCATCCCTCCCCCAGCCAAAGTTCCTTACCTCACGCAAGTGCATCCCTAGTAGCTGGCAATGACCCAATGACATGGAAATAATGCAAAAATGTAATTAAATTTATTGACAATAAAAGACAATCAGGTTGCATTGTGCAAAACTCTCCAAACATAATGAACCATCGGGCTCAGCGGGGCTCAGCTGGGGGGGTGGGGGAGGCCCCTCAGCTCAACGGGGGGGCGCGGGGGCTCAAGGCTCGGCTGCTCAGCAGGGCACGCTCAGTGGCTTGCGGCTCAGTTGGGCAACGTGGTCAGGATCAACGTGGCCAATTGCGGGGTCCTACATCCGGTTTGGGCCCCCAATTGCGTTTCTGGGTGGGCAGCGGAGTCTGGAGGACACAGGCGGAGAAGGACGAGAAAATCCTGAGTACAAATAGTCACTTCGTTATTTTTCAGTCTAAGTGGGTGTGGTGCTGATAATGGCGTAAATCAAGCAAACTGCCGATCACCATTGACTGAGCGACGAGAACATTTCACTGGTAGAGCAACACAAATATCCCACCAAATTATGGTGCACCACAAACATTGGCATAACTCACTCCATTAATTCCTGGAACATTTAAATATTAACAATGACCCACCCAGTTAACACATCATTACATTTCCAGATGCCATGTGGTCTTGCATGACACAACTCCATGTTTGAACCTATCCAATCAGGTTTCCGCCACTGCCACATCATTGAAACGACCCTAATCAAAGTCACAAATGACATCCTATGTGACTGTGACTTTAGTGCATTATCTCTTCTCATCCTCCTCAACCTCTCTGCAGCCTTTGACACAGTTGACCACACAATCCTCCTCTAATTCCTCGACTCTGTTTCCAGCTTAATGGGACAACTATCACCTGCTCCACTCGCTATCCAATCGTAGCCAGACAATCTCCTGCAATAGCTTCCCTTCCCAACCCCATACCATTACCTCTGGCATTCTCAACGATCTATCCTTAGCCCCCTCCGATTTCACACCCTATGGCAACATAATCCGAAAACACATCAGGTTCTACATGTACGCTGACAACACCCGGATCTGCTTCACCACGACCTCTCTCGACCCAACCGCTTAATTTCCTTCAATTAATTATCGGAAAGACCAAAGCTATTGTCATTAGCCTGTCACAAACTTGTTCCCCAGCCATCGATGCCATCACCCGCTTTGGCCACTTTCTGAGGCTAAACCAGACTGTTTGCAACCTTAATGTCTAATCTGATCCTGACCTTCTAACCCCATATCCTCCCCATTACCAAGAGCGCATACCATCACTTCCATAATATTTCCCATCTTCATGCTTGTCTCAGTCCATCTGCTTCTGAAATCCTCATCCATGCTTTTGTTACCTGCAGAATCGATTATTCCAATGCTTTCCTGGTTGGCCTCCCATTTTCGACCCTCCATAAACTTAAGCTCATCCAAAACTCTGCTGCCCGTATCTTAAATCGCACCAATTTCTATTCACCCATCACTCGTGCTCGCTGATCTACACTGGCTGCTGGTCCCCAAAAGCCTCCCTTTTAAAATTTTCATCTTCATATTCAAATCCCTCCATGTCTCTGAAATCTCCTTTAGCCTTAAGAACCCTCCTAGAACTATGTTCCTCCAACTCTGGCCTCTAGTCCATCCCGCACTTCCTTCACCATATCATTGGCGGCCGTGCCTTCAGCTGTCTCAGCCCTGTCTGGAATTCCCTCGCTAAACCTCTACCTCTTTATCCCCCTTTAAGACCCTTCTTAAAACCTACCTGTTTGACCAAGCTTTTGGTCAGCTGTCCCTATATATTCTTCTTTGGCTCGATGTCAAACTTTGTCTGATTATATTGCTGTGAAGCACCTTAGGATGTTTTACTACATGAAAGACCCTATAATGAAAATGTTGTTGCTGTTCTTGTTCGTTAGAACATCATATGGCCAGAATGTCATGTGATCAAATCTCCATAGAAACATAGAAAATAGGTGCAGGAGTAGGCCATTTGGCCCTTCGAGCCTGCACCCCCATTCAATAAGATCATGGCTGATCATTCACCTCAGTATCACCTTCCTGCCTTCTCTCCATACCCCTTGATCCTTTTAGCCAAAAGTGCTAAATATATCCAATGAACTGGCATCAATAACACTCTGCGGTAGGGAATTCCACAGGTTAACAACTCTCTGAGTGAAGAAGTTTCTCCTCATCTCAGTCCTAAATGCCTTACCCCTTATCCTTAAACGATGTCCCCTGGTTCTGGACTTCCCCAACATCGGGAACATTCTTCCTGCATCTAACCTGTCCAGTCCCATCAGAATTTTATGTTTCTATGAGATCCCCTCTCATTCATCTAAACTCCAGTGAATATAGGCCCAGTCGATCCAGTCTCTCCTCATATGTCAGTCCTGCCATCCCAGGAATCAGTCTGGTGAACCTTCGCTGCACTCCCTCAATAGCAAGAACGTCCTTCCTCAGATTATGAGATCAAAACTGAACACAATAGTCCAGGTGAGGCCTCACCAAGGCCCTGTACAACTGCAGCAAGACCTCCCTGCTCCTATACTCAAATCCCCTAGCTATGAAGGCCAACATATCATTTGCCTTCTTCTCCACCTGCGGTACCTGCATACCAACTTTCAATGATTGATGTACCATGACACCCAGGTCTCGTTGCATTTCCCCTTTTCCTAACCTGCCGCCATTCAGATAATATTTTGCCTTCCCGTTTTTGCCACCAAAGTGGATAACCTCACATTTATCCACATTATACTATATCTGCCATGCGTTTGCCCACTCACCTAACCTGTCCAAGTCACCCTGCAGCCTCTTAGCGTCCTCCTCACAGCTCACACCGCCACGCAGCTTAGTGTCATCTGCAAACTTGGAGATATTACACTCAATTCCATCATCTAAATCATTAATGTATATCGTAAATAGCTGGGGTACCAGCACTGAGCCCTGGCGGCACCCCACTAGTCACTGCCTGCCAACTTTGGTCTGTGCCAGGAATGCCACAAACCAAAGTTGGCAACCCTATGCGAGACTCCCAAAAATGGTTGTATCTCTACCCACTAGTATGCCTTCACTGTAGAGGTGCAGTCTGAAAACTAATGCAGGTATGTAACCGAAAAATAATACAGGACATTGAAGTGGGACAAGTGAGGCTAGGCTAACATTATGGGCTCAAGTTTCGGCCCGAGTTGCTCCTATTTTTTTTTGGAGCAACTAGTTGAGAATGGAGCATCTTAGAAATTGCAATTCTCGGCATTTAGTTTGCTCCAGTTCTAGTGAGTTAGAATAGTTCCATTTTAGAACAAATTTTTTTTTTTCCAAAAGAGGGCGTATCCAATCATTTACACCTGTTTTGCAAGTTTAGGCAGCGAAAACTTACTCGATTCTAACTTAGAATCGAGTAAGTGTAGATTTTTGTACGCTCAGAAAAACTTTGCCTACACTTAGAAATCAGGCGTAGGTTACAAATCAGGCGTAGGGAACAAGAGATGGGGGCGGTGGGGGGGGGGGGTTTACAAACATTAAACACTTCACTTTTACAAATAACGAGCCATCAACTATAATAAATGATAAATAAATCAATAAATAAATCAATAAATCAATCACAAATAAAATTAAAAATCACTCAATAAATAAAACATTATTTCTACTCACCTACTGCAGCACCAGGGAGAAGGGGTGGGGGAAAGAAGGAAGGGGGGGGGGAAAGAGAGAGGGGAAAAGGAAGAGGGGGGGAGAAGAAGATTGGGGGGGGGGAAAAGAGAAGATGATGGGGGGAGAAGGAGAAGATGATGGGGGGGAAGGAGAAGATGATGGGGGGGGAAGGAGAAGATGATGGGGGGGGAAGGAGAAGATGATGGGGGGAGAAGGAGAAGATGATGGGGGGGAAGGAGAAGATGATGGGGGGGGAAGGAGAAGATGATGGGGGGGGAAGGAGAAGATGATGAGGGTGGGAAGGAGAAGATGATGGGGGGGAGAGAAGATGATGATGGGGGGGGAGAGAAGATGATGATGGGGGGGAGAGAAGATGATGATGGGGGGGGAGAGAAGATGATGATGGGGGGGGAGAGAAGATGATGATGGGGGGGGAGAGATGATGATGATGGGGGGGAGAGATGATGATGATGGGGGGGAGAGAAGATGATGATGGGGGGGAGAGAAGATGATGATGGGGGGGAGAGAAGATGATGATGGGGGGGGAGAGAAGATGATGATGGGGGGGAGAGAAGATGATGATGGGGGTGGGAGAGAAGATGATGATGGGGGTGGGAGAGAAGATGATGATGGGGGGGAGAGAAGATGATGATGGGGGGGAGAGAAGATGATGATGGGGGGAGAGAAGATGATGATGGGGGGGAGAGAAGATGATGATGGGGGGGAGAGAAGATGATGATGGGGGGGAGAGAAGATGATGATGGTGGTGGGGGGGAGAGAAGATGATG
>NW_027252323.1:0-27029 GCF_044704955.1 Pristiophorus japonicus | reverse complement strand
CCTGTCCCCAGACTGACCTAGATTTCCCCCTCACCCTCCCCTGTCCCAGACAGACCCCAGACCCCCCACACCTCATCACCGTCCACTGTCGCAAATTGACCCACAACCCACCTCGCCCTCCCCTGTCCCAGACTGACCCAGAACCCCCCTCACCATCCCCTGTCCCAGACTGAACCGGACCCCCCCTCACCCTCCCCTGTCCCAGACTGACCCAGACCACCCCTCACCCTCCCCTGTCCCACACTGACACAGATCTCCTCTATCTCCCCTGTCCCAGACTGACCCAGACCACCCCTCACCCTCCCCTGCCCCAGATGGACCCAGATCCCCCTCACCCTCCGCTGTTCCAGACTGACCCAGACCCTCCTCACCCTCCGCTGTCCCACACTGACGCAGACCCCCCTCACCCTCCCTGTCCCAGATTGACGCAGACACACCTCACCCTCCACTGTCCCAGACTGACAAAGACTCCCCTCACCCTCCCAGTCCCAGAGTGACCCAGAACCCCCTCACCCTCCGCTGTCACAGACTTACCCAGACCACCCACTCCCCTGTCCCAGACTGATGCAGACACCCCCTCACCCTCCCCTGTCCTAGACTGACCCAGACTCCTCCTCACCCTCCCCTGTCCCAGACTGACCCAGACCCTAACTCATCTCCCCTGTCCCAGACTGACCCAGACCACCCCCCCACCCTCCCCTCTCCCAGACTGATCCAGACCCCACACACCCTCTCCTATCCCAGACTGACCCAGACCCTCCCCTTCCCTGTCCCAGACAGACCCAGACCCCCACACCCTTCCCTGTCCCAGACTGACCCAGACCCCCCTCACCCTTCACTGTCTCAAACTGACCCAGACCGCCCCACGCCCACACCCTACCCTGTCCCAGACTGACACAGACCCGCCCTCACCATCCCCTGACCCAGACACCCTCACCCTCCCCTGTCCCAGACTGACCCCGCACCTCACCCTGTCCTGTCCCAGACTGACCCAGACCCCCCTCAACCTCCCCTGTCCCTGACTGACCCAGACCCCCCTCAGCCTCCCCTGTCCCAGACAGACCCAGACCCCCCTCAGCCTTCCTTGACCCACAGCCCGCCTCACCCTCCCCTGTCACACTCTGACCCAGTCAGCCCATCACCCTCCCCTGTCCCAGACTGGCCCAGACCCCCCTCACCCACCCCTGACCCAGACCCACCTCACCCTCACCTGTCCCAGACTGACCCAGATCCCCCTTACCCTCCCCTGTCCCAGACTGACCCAGACCATCCCCCTCACCCTCTCCTGACCCAGACTGACCCAGAAGCCCCCCTCACCCTCCCCTGTCCCAGACTGACCCAGATCCTAACTCACCTACCCTGTCCCAGACCACTCCCTCACCCTCCCTTGTCCCAGACTGAACCAGATCCCCCCCCCCACCACCTCACCCTCCCCTGTCCCAGACTGACCCAGACACCCTCACCCTCCCCTGTCTTGGAATGACCCAGATTCCGCCCGTTCTCCCTCCCCTGACCCAGACACCCTCACCCTCCCCTGTCTTGGACTGACCCAGATTCCGCCCCCTCTCCCTCCCCTGTCCCAGACTGACCCAGACCCCCCCTCACCCTCCACTGTCCCAGACTGATGAAGACTCCCCTCACCCTCCCCTGTCCCAGACTGACCCAGACCCCTCCTCACCCTCCCCTGTCCCAGTCTGACCCAGACCCCAACTCACCTCCCCTGTACCAGACTGACCCAGACCACCCCCTCACCCTCCCTTGTCCCAGACTGACCCAGAGCCCCCCTCACCCTACCCTGTCTGCCCCGTCCCAGCCTGCCCCCCCTCACCCTCCACTGTCCCAGACTGAACCAGATCACCCCCTCACCATCTCCTGACCCAGACCCCCCTCTCACCCTTCACTGTCCCAGACTGACCCAGACCACCCCATCCTCACCCTCCCCTGTCCCAGACTGACCCAGACCCCCCCTCACCATCCCCTGTCCCAGACTGACCCAGAGCCCCTCACCCTCCCCTGACCCAGACTGCGCCACCCCCTCACCCTCCCCTGACCCAGACCCCCCTCACCTTCCCCTGTCCCACACTGACGCAGACCCCCCTCACCCTCCCCTGTCCCAGATTGACGCAGACACACCTCACCCTCCACTGTCCCAGACTGACGAAGACTCCCCTCACCCTCCCAGTCCCAGACTGACCCAGAACCCCCTCACCCTCCGCTGTCACAGACTTACCCAGACCACCCACTCCCCTGTCCCAGACTGATGCAGACACCCCCTCACCCTCCCCTGTCCCAGACTGACCCAGACTCCTCCTCACCCTCCCCTGTCCCAGACTGACCCAGACCCTAACTCATCTCCCCTGTCCCAGACTGACCCAGACCACCCCCCCACCCTCCCCTCTCCCAGACTGATCCAGACCCCACACACCCTCTCCTATCCTAGACTGACCCAGACCCTCCCCTTCCCTGTCCCAGACAGACCCAGACCCCCACACCCTTCCCTGTCCCAGACTGACCCAGACCCCCCCTCACCCTTCACTGTCTCAAACTGACCCAGACCGCCCCACGCCCACACCCTACCCTGTCCCAGACTGACACAGACCCGCCCTCACCATCCCCTGACCCAGACACCCTCACCCTCCCCTGTCCCAGACTGACCTCGCACCTCACCCTGTCCTGTCCCAGACTGACCCAGACCCCCACTCGCCCTCCCCTGTCCCAGACTGACCCGGACCCCCCCTCACCCTCCCCTGTCCCAGACTGAACCGGACACCCTCACCCTCCCCTTTCCCAGACTGACACAGACGCCCCCCTCACCCTTAAACTCCCCTGTCCCAGACTGACCCAGACCTCCCCCTCATCCTCCCCTTTCCCAGACTGACCCCCCACCCTCTCACCCTCCCCTGTACCAGACTGACCCAGACCCCCCTCAACCTCCCCTGTCCCTGACTGACCCAGACCCCCCTCAGCCTCCCCTGTCCCAGACTGACCCAGACCCCCCTCAGCCTTCCTTGACCCACAGCCCGCCTCACCCTCCCCTGCCACACTCTGACCCAGTCAGCCCATCACCCTCCCCTGTCCCAGACTGGCCCAGACCCCCCTCACCCACCCCTGACCCAGACCCACCTCACCCTCACCTGTCCCAGACTGACCCAGATCCCCCTTACCCTCCCCTGTCCCAGACTGACCCAGACCATCCCCCTCACCCTCTCCTGACCCAGACTGACCCAGAAGCCCCCCTCACCCTCCCCTGTCCCAGACTGACCCAGATCCAAACTCACCTACCCTGTCCCAGACCACTCCCTCACCCTCCCTTGTCCCAGACTGAACCAGATCCCCCCCCCCACCACCTCACCCTCCCCTGTCCCAGACTGATCCAGACACCCTCACCCTCCCCTGTCTTGGAATGACCCAGATTCCGCCCGTTCTCCCTCCCCTGACCCAGACACCCTCACCCTCCCCTGTCTTGGACTGACCCAGATTCCGCCCCCTCTCCCTCCCCTGTCCCAGACTGACCCAGACCCCCCCTCACCCTCCACTGTCCCAGACTGATGAAGACTCCCCTCACCCTCCCCTGTCCCAGACTGACCCAGACCCCTCCTCACCCTCCCCTGTCCCAGTCTGACCCAGACCCCAACTCACCTCCCCTGTACCAGACTGACCCAGACCACCCACTCACCCTCCCTTGTCCCAGACTGACCCAGAGCCCCCCTCACCCTACCCTGTCTGCCCCGTCCCAGACTGCCCCCCCTCACCCTCCACTGTCCCAGACTGAACCATCACCCCCTCACCATCTCCTGACCCAGACCCCCCTCTCACCCTTCACTGTCCCAGACTGACCCAGACCACCCCATCCTCACCCTCCCCTGTCCCAGACTGACCCAGACCCCCCCTCACCATCCCCTGTCCCAGACTGACCCAGAGCCCCTCACCCTCCCCTGACCCAGACTGCGCCACCCCCTCACCCTCCCCTGACCCAGACCCCCCCTCACCTTCCCCTGTCCCAGACTGACCCAGACCCCCCCTCACCATCCCCTGTCCCAGACTGACCCAGACCCCCCCACACCCTCCCCTGTCCCAGACTGACCCCCCACCTCACCCTGTCCTGTCCCAGACTGACCCAGACCTCCAATCACCGTCCCCTGTCCCAGACTTACCCAGACCCCCCCTTACCCTCCCCTGTCCCAGACTGACCACAGATGCCCCACTCACCCATACCCTCCCCTGTCCCAGACTGACACAGACCTCCCCCTCACCCTCCCCTGTTCCACTGACTGCCCACCCTCTCATCCTCCCCTGTCCCAGACTGACCCAGACCCCCCTCCCCCTCCCCTGTCCCACTCTGACCCAGACACCCCATCACCCTCCCCCGACCCACACTGACCCAGACCACCCTTCTCACCCTCCCCTGTCACAGACTGACCCAGACCCCCCTCACCCTCCCCTGTCCCTGACTGACCCAGACCCCCCTCCCCCTCCCCTGTCCCTGACTGACCCAGACCCCCCTCAGCCTCCCCTGTCCCAGACTGACCCAGAACCCCCTCACCCTTCCCTGACCCAGAGCCCGCCTCACCCTCCCCTGTCCCACTCTGACCCAGTCAGCCCATCACCCTCCCCTGTCCCAGACTGACCCAGACCCCCCTCACCCACCCCTGACCCAGACTGACCCAGACCCCCCTCACCCTCCCCTGTCCCAGACTGACCACAGACGCCCCCCTCACCCGTATCCTCCCCTGTCCCAGACTGACACAGACCTCCCCCTCACCCTCCCCTGTTCCACTGACCACCCACCCTCTCATTCTCCCCCGACCCAGACTGACCCAGACCACCCTTCTCACCCTCCCCTGTCACAGACTGACCCAGACCCCCCTCAGCCTCCCCTGTCCCAGACTGACCCAGAACCCCCTCACCCTTCCCTGACCCAGAGCCCGCCTCACCCTCCCCTGTCCCAGACTGACCCAGACCCCCCTCACCCTCACCTGTCCCAGACTGACCCAGATCCCCCTTACCCTGCCCTGTCCCAGACTGACCCAGAACCCCCACACCTCATCACCGTCCACTGTCGCAAACTGACCCAGAACCCACCTCGCCCTCCCCTGTCCCAGACTGACCCAGAACCCCCATCACCATCCCCTGTCCCACACTGAACCGGATCCCCCCTCACCCTCCCCTGTCCCAGACTGACCCAGACCCCCCCCTCACCCACCCCTGTCCCACACTGACACAGATCTCCTCTATCTCCCCTGTCCCAGACTGACCCAGACCACCCCTCACCCTCCCCTGCACCAGACGGACCCAGATCCCCCTCACCCTCCCCTGTTCCAGACTGACCCAGACCCTCCTCACCCTCCGCTGTCCCACACTGACGCAGACCCCTCTCACCCTCCACTGTCCCAGACTGACGAAGACTCCCCTCACCCTCCCCGTCCCAGACTGACCCAGAACCCCCTCACCCTCCGCTGTCCCAGACTTACCCAGACCACCCACTCCCCTGTCCCAGACTGATGCAGACACCCCCTCACCCTCCCCTGTCCCAGACTGACCCAGACCCCTCCTCACCCTCCCCTGTCACAGACTGACCCAGACCCTAAATCATCTCTCCTGTCCCAGACTGACCCAGACCACCCCCTCACCCTCCCTTGTCCCAGACTGTCCCAGAGCCCCCCTTAACCTCTCCTGTCTGCCCCGTCCCAGACTGCCCCCCACCACCCTCCCCTCTCCCAGACTGATCCAGTCCCCACACACCCTCTCCTGACCCAGACCCTCCCCTTCCCTGTCCCAGACAGACCCAGACCCCCACACCCTTCCCTGTCCCAGACTGACCCAGACCCCCCCCTCACCCTTCACTGTCTCAAACTGACCCAGACCGCCCCACGCCCTCACCCTCCCCTGTCCCAGACTGACCCAGACCCCCCCTCACCCTCCCCTGTCCCAGACTGACCCAGACCCCTCCTCACCATCCCCTGACCCAGACCCCCTCACCCTCCCCTGTCCCAGACTGACCCCCCACCTCACCCTGTCCTGTCCCAGACTGACCCAGACCCCCACTCACCCTCCCCTGTCCCAGACTGACCCGGACCCCCCCTCACCCTCCCCTGTCCCAGACTGACCCGGACTCCCCCTCACCCTCCCCTGTCCCAGACTGAAGCGGATCCCCTCACCCTCCCCTTTCCCAGACTGACACAGACGCCCCCCTCACCCTTACACTCCCCTGTCCCAGACTGACCCAGACCTCCCCCTCACCCTCCCCTGTCCCAGACTGACCCCGCACCCTCTCACCCTCCCCGTCCCAGACTGACCCAGACCCCCCTCAACCTCCCCTGTCCCAGACTGACCCAGACCCCCCTCACCCTTCCCTGACCCAGACCCCGCCTCATTCTCCCCTGTCCCACTCTGACCCAGACACCCCATCACCCTCCCCCGACCCAGACCATCCCCCTCACACTCCCCTGACCCAGACTGACCCAGAATCCCCCCTCACCCTCCCCTGTCCCAGACTGACCCAGATCCTAACTCACCTCCGCTGTCCCAGACTGAACCAGATCCCCCCCCGCCTCACCCTCCCCTGTCCCAGACTGACCCAGACCCCCCTCACCCTCCCCTGTCTTGGAATGACCCAGATTCCGCGCGTTCTCCCTCCCCTGACCCAGACACCCTCACCCTCCCCTGTCTTGGACTGACCCAGATTCCGCCCCCTCTCCCTCTCCTGTCCCAGACTGACCCAGACCCCCCCTCACCCTCCACTGTCCCAGACTGATGAAGACTCCCCTCACCCTCCCCTGTCCCAGACTGACCCAGAACCCTCTCACCCTCCCCTATCCCAGACTGACCCAGACCCCTCCTCACCCTCCCCTGTCCCAGACTGACCCAGACCCCTCCTCACCCTCCCTTGTCCCAGTCTGACCCAGACCCCAACTCACCCTCCCCTGTCCCAGACTGAACCAGATCACCCCCTCACGATCTCCTGACCCAGACCCCCCTCTCACCCTTCACTGTCCCAGACTGACCCAGACCGCCACCCCCTCACCCTCCCCTGTCCCAGACTGACCCAGACCCCCCTCACCCTCACCTGTCCCAGACTGACCCAGATCCCCCTTACCCTCCCCTGTCCCAGGCTGACCTAGATTTCACCCTCACCCTCCCCTGTCCCAGACAGACCCAGAACCCCCACACCTCATCACCGTCCACTGTCGCAAACTGACCCAGAACCCACCTCGCCCTCCCCTGTCCTAGACTGACCCAGAACCCCCATCACCATCCCCTGTCCCACACTGAACCGAACCCCCCCTCACCCTCCCCTGTCCCAGACTGACCCAGACCCCCCCCCTCACCCTCCCCTGTCCCACACTGACACAGATCTCCTCTATCTCCCCTGTCCCAGACTGACCCAGACCACCCCTCACCCTCCCCTGCCCCAGACGGACCCAGATCCCCCTCACCCTCCCCTGTTCCAGACTGACCCAGACCCTCCTCACTCTCTGCTGTCCCACATTGACGCAGACCCCACTCACCCTCCCCTGTCCCAGATTGACGCAGACCCCTCTCACCCTCCACTGTCCCAGACTGACGAAGACTCCCCTCACCCTCCCCGTCCCAGACTGACCCAGAACCCCCTCACCCTCTGCTGTCCCAGACTTACCCAGACCACCCACTCCCCTGTCCCAGTCTGATGCAGACACCCCCTCACCCTCCCCTGTCCCAGACTGACCCAGACCCCTCCTCACCCTCCCCTGTCACAGACTGACCCAGACCCTAACTCATCTCCCCTGTCCCAGACTGACCAAGACCACCCCCTCACCCTCCCTTGTCCCAGACTGCCCCAGAGCCCCCCTTAACCTCCCCTGTCTGCCCCGTCCCAGACTGCCCCCCCCCACCCTCCCCCCTCCCAGTCTGATCCAGACCCCAAACACCCTCTCCTGACCCAGACCCTCCCCTTCCCTGTCCCAGACAGACCCAGACCCCCACACCCTCCCCTGTCCCAGACTGACCCAGACCCCCCCTCACCCTCCCCTGTCCCAGACTGACCCAGACCCCTCCTCACCATCCTCTGACCCAGACCCCCTCACCCTCCCCTGTCCCAGACTGACCCCCCACCTCACCCTGTCCTGTCCCAGACTGACCCGGACCCCCCCTCACCCTCCCCTGTCCCAGACTGACCCGGACCCCCCCCTCACCCTCCCCTGTCCCAGACTGAACCGGACCCCCTCACCCTCACTTTTCCTAGACTGACACAGACGCCCCCCTCACCCTTGCACTCCCCTGTCCCAGACTGACCCAGACCTCCCCCTCACCCTCCCCTGTCCCAGACTGACCCCCCACCCTCTCACCCTCCCCGTCCCAGACTGACCCAGACCCCCCTCAACCTCCCCTGTCCCAGACTGACCTAGACCCCCCTCACCCTTCCCTGACCCAGACCCCGCCTCATTCTCCCCTGTCCCACTCTGACCCAGACACCCCATCACCCTCCCCCGACCCAGACCATCCCCCTCACCCTCCCCTGACCCAGACTGACCCAGAACCCACCCTCACCCTCCCCTGTCCCAGACGGACCCAGATCCGAACTCACCTCCCCTGTCCCAGACTGACCCAGACCCCCCCTCACCCTCCCCTGTCTTGGAATGACCCAGATTCCGCCCGTTCTCCCTCCCCTGACCCAGACACCCTCACCCTCCCCTGTCTTGGACTGACCCAGATTCCGCCCCCTCTCCCTCCCCTGTCCCAGACTGACCCAGACCCCCCCTCACCCTCCACTGTCCCAGACTGATGAAGACTCCCCTCACCCTCCCCTGTCCCAGACTGACCCAGACCCCTCCTCACCCTCCCCTGTCCCAGTCTGACCCAGACCCCAACTCACCTCCCCTGTACCAGACTGACCCAGACCACCCCCTCACCCTCCCTTGTCCCAGACTGACCCAGAGCCCCCCTCACCCTACCCTGTCTGCCCCGTCCCAGACTGCCCCCCCTCACCCTTCACTGTCCCAGACTGACCCAGACCACCCCATCCTCACCCTCCCCTGTCCCAGACTGACCCAGACCCCCCCTCACCATCCCCTGTCCCAGACCCCCCCTCACCTTCCCCTGTCCCAGACTGACCCAGACCCCCCCTCACCTTCCCCTGTCCCAGACTGACCCAGAACCCCCATCACCATCCCCTGTCCCACACTGAACCGGATCCCCCCTCACCCTCCCCTGTCCCAGACTGACCCAGACCCCCCCCTCACCCTCCCCTGTCCCACACTGACACAGATCTCCTCTATCTCCCCTGTCCCAGACTGACCCAGACCACCCCTCACCCTCCCCTGCCCCAGACGGACCCAGATCCCCCTCACCCTCCCCTGTTCCAGACTGACCCAGACCCTCCTCACCCTCCGCTGTCCCACACTGACGCAGACCCCACTCACCATCCCCTGTCCCGGATTGACACAGACCCCTCTCACCCTCCACTGTCCCAGACTGACGAAGACTCCCATCACCCTCCCCTGTCACAGACTGACCCAGACCCTAACTCACCCTCTCTTGTCCCAGACTGCCCCAGAGCCCCCCTTAACCTCCCCTGTCTGCCCCGTCCCAGACTGCCCCCCCTCACCCTCCCCTGTCCCAGACTGAACCAGATCACCCCCTCACGATCTCCTGACCCAGACCCCCCTCTCACCCTTCACTGTCCCAGACTGACCCAGACCGCCCCCCCCTCACCCTCCCCTGTCCCAGACTGACCCAGACCCCCCTCACCCTCACCTGTCCCAGACTGACCCAGATCCCCCTTACCCTCCCCTGTCCCAGGCTGACCTAGATTTCACCCTCACCCTCCCCTGTCCCAGACAGACCCAGAACCCCCACACCTCATCACCGTCCACTGTCGCAAACTGACCCAGAACCCACCTCGCCCTCCCCTGTCCCAGACTGACCCAGAACCCCCATCACCATCCCCTGTCCCACACTGAACCGAACCCCCCCTCACCCTCCCCTGTCCCAGACTGACCCAGACCCCCCCCCTCACCCTCCCCTGTCCCACACTGACACAGATCTCCTCTATCTCCCCTGTCCCAGACTGACCCAGACCACCCCTCACCCTCCCCTGCCCCAGACGGACCCAGATCCCCCTCACCCTCCCCTGTTCCAGACTGACCCAGACCCTCCTCACTCTCTGCTGTCCCACATTGACGCAGACCCCACTCACCCTCCCCTGTCCCAGATTGACGCAGACCCCTCTCACCCTCCACTGTCCCAGACTGACGAAGACTCCCCTCACCCTCCCCGTCCCAGACTGACCCAGAACCCCCTCACCCTCTGCTGTCCCAGACTTACCCAGACCACCCACTCCCCTGTCCCAGACTGATGCAGACACCCCCTCACCCTCCCCTGTCCCAGACTGACCCAGACCCCTCCTCACCCTCCCCTGTCACAGACTGACCCAGACCCTAACTCATCTCCCCTGTCCCAGACTGACCCAGACCGCCCCCTCACCCTCCCTTGTCCCAGACTGCCCCAGAGCCCCCCTTAACCTCCCCTGTCTGCCCCGTCCCAGACTGCCCCCCCCCCACCCTCCCCCCTCCCAGTCTGATCCAGACCCCAAACACCCTCTCCTGACCCAGACCCTCCCCTTCCCTGTCCCAGACAGACCCAGACCCCCACACCCTCCCCTGTCCCAGACTGACCCAGACCCCCCCTCACCCTCCCCTGTCCCAGACTGACCCAGACCCCTCCTCACCATCCTCTGACCCAGACCCCCTCACCCTCCCCTGTCCCAGACTGACGCGGACCCCCCCCTCACCCTCCCCTGTCCCAGACTGAACCGGACCCCCTCACCCTCACTTTTCCTAGACTGACACAGACGCCCCCCTCACCCTTGCACTCCCCTGTCCCAGACTGACCCAGACCTCCCCCTCACCCTCCCCTGTCCCAGACTGACCCCCCACCCTCTCACCCTCCCCTGTCCCAGACTGACCCAGACCTCCCCCTCACCCTCCCCTGTCCCAGACTGAACCCCACCCTCTCGCCCTCCCTGTCCCAGACTGACCCAGACCCCTCTCACCCTTACCTGACCCAGACCCCGCCTCATTCTCCCCTGTCCCACTCTGACCCAGACACCCCATCACCCTCCCCTGACCCAGACCATCCCCCTCACCCTCCCCTGACCCAGACTGACCCAGAAGCCCCCTCACCCTCCCCTGTCCCAGACTGACCCAGATCCTAACTCACCTCCCCTGTCCCAGACCACTCCCTCACCCTCCCTTGTCCCAGACTGAACCAGATCCCCCCCCCACCACCTCACCCTCCCCTGTCCCAGACTGACCCAGGCACCCTCACCCTCCCCTGTCTTGGAATGACCCAGATTCCGCCCGTTCTCCCTCCCCTGACCCAGAATGACCCAGACCGCCCCTCACCCTCCACTGTCCCAGACTGATGAAGACTCCCCTCACCCTCCCCTGTCCCAGACTGACCCAGAACCCCCTCACCCTCCCCTATCCCAGACTGACCCAGACCCCTCCTCACCCTCCCCTGTCCCAGTCTGACCCAGACCCCAACTCACCTCCCCTGTACCAGACTGACCCAGACCACGCCCTCACCCTCCCTTGTCCCAGACTGACCCAGAGCCCCCCTCACCATCCCCTGTCTGCCCCGTCCCAGACTGCCCCCCCTCACCCTCCCCTGTCCCAGACTGAACCAGATCACCCCCTCACCATCTCCTGACCCAGACCCCCCTCTCACCCTTCACTAACCCAGACCGCCCCCCCTCACCCTCCCCTGTCCCAGACTGACCCAGACCCCCCCTCACCATCCCCTGTCCCAGATTGACCCAGACCCCCTCACCCTCCCCTGACCCAGACTGCCCCACCCCCTCACCCTCCCCTGACCCAGACCCCCCCTCACCTTCCCCTGTCCCAGACTGACCCAGACACCCCCTCACCATCCCCTGTCCCAGACTGACCCAGACCCCCTCACCCTCCCCTGTCCCAGACTGACCCAGACCTCCAATCACCCTCCCCTGTCCCAGACTGAACCAGACCCCACCTCACCCTCACCTGTCCCAGACTGACCCGGACCCCGTCACCCTACCCTGTCCCAGACTGACACAGACGCCCCCCTCACCCATACCCTCCCCTGTCCCAGACTGACACAGACCTCCCCCTCACCCTCCCCTGTTCCACTGACCCCGCCTCACCCTCCCCTGTCCCACTCTGACCCAGTCAGCCCATCACCCTCCCCTGTCCCAGACAGACCCAGACCCCCGTCACTCACCCCTGTCCCAGACTGACCCAGACCCCCCTCACCCTCACCTGTCCCAGACTGACCCAGATCCCCCTTACCCTCCCTGTCCCAGACTGACCTAGATTTCCCCCTCACCCTCCCCTGTCCCAGACAGACCCAGAACCCCCACACCTCATCACCGTCCACTATCGCAAACTGACCCAGAACCCACCTCGCCCTCCCCTGTCCCAGACTGAACCAGAACCCCCATCACCATCCCCTGTCCCACACTGAACCGGACCCCCCCTCACCCTCCCCTGTCCCAGACTGACCCAGAACCCCCCCTCACACTCCCCTGTCCCACACTGACACAGATCTCCTCTATCTCCCCTGTCCCAGACTGACCCAGACCAGCCCTCACCCTCCCCTGCCCCAGACAGACCCAGATCCCCCTCACCCTCCCCTGTTCCAGACTGACCCAGACCCTCCTCACCCTCTGCTGTCCCACACTGACGCAGACCCCACTCACCCTCCCCTGTCCCAGATTGACGCAGACCCCTCTCACCCTCCACTGTCCCAGACTGACGAAGACTCCCCTCACCCTCCCCGTCCCAGACTGACCCAGAACCCCCTCACCCTCCGCTGTCCCAGACTTACCCAGACCACCCACTCCCCTGTCCCAGACTGATGCAGACACCCCCTCACCCTCCCCTGTCCCAGACTGACCCAGACCCCTCCTCACCCTCCCCTGTCACAGACTGACCCAGACCCTAACTCATCTCTCCTGTCCCAGACTGACCCAGACCACCCCCTCACCCTCCCTTGTCCCAGACTGTCCCAGAGCCCCCCTTAACCTCTCCTGTCTGCCCCGTCCCAGACTGCCCCCCACCACCCTCCCCTCTCCCAGACTGATCCAGTCCCCACACACCCTCTCCTGACCCAGACCCTCCCCTTCCCTGTCCCAGACAGACCCAGACCCCCACACCCTTCCCTGTCCCAGACTGACCCAGAGCCCCCCCCCTCACCCTTCACTGTCTCAAACTGACCCAGACCGCCCCACGCCCTCACCCTCCCCTGTCCCAGACTGACCCAGACCCCCCCTCACCCTCCCCTGTCCCAGACTGACCCAGACCCCTCCTCACCATCTCCTGACCCAGACCCCCTCACCCTCCCCTGTCCCAGACTGACCCCCCACCTCACCCTGTCCTGTCCCAGACTGACCCAGACCCCCACTCACCCTCCCCTGTCCCAGACTGACCCGGACCCCCCCTCACCCTCCCCTGTCCCAGACTGACCCGGACTCCCCCTCACCCTCCCCTGTCCCAGACTGAAGCGGATCCCCTCACCCTCCCCTTTCCCAGACTGACACAGACGCCCCCCTCACCCTTACACTCCCCTGTCCCAGACTGACCCAGACCTTCCCCTCACCCTCCCCTGTCCCAGACTGACCCCGCACCCTCTCACCCTCCCCGTCCCAGACTGACCCAGACCCCCTCAACCTCCCCTGTCCCAGACTGACCCAGACCCCCCTCACCCTTCCCTGACCCAGACCCCGCCTCATTCTCCCCTGTCCCACTCTGACCCAGACACCCCATCACCCTCCCCCGACCCAGACCATCCCCCTCACACTCCCCTGACCCAGACTGACCCAGAACCCCCCCTCACCCTCCCCTGTCCCAGACTGACCCAGATCCTAACTCACCTCCGCTGTCCCAGACTGAACCAGATCCCCCCCCGCCTCACCCTCCCCTGTCCCAGACTGACCCAGACCCCCCTCACCCTCCCCTGTCTTGGAATGACCCAGATTCCGCGCGTTCTCCCTCCCCTGACCCAGACACCCTCACCCTCCCCTGTCTTGGACTGACCCAGATTCCGCCCCCTCTCCCTCTCCTGTCCCAGACTGACCCAGACCCCCACTCACCCTCCACTGTCCCAGACTGATGAAGACTCCCCTCACCCTCCCCTGTCCCAGACTGACCCAGAACCCCCTCACCCTCCACTGTCCCAGACTGACCCAGACCCCTCCTCACCCTCCCCTGTCCCAGACTGACCCAGACCCCTCCTCACCCTCCCCTGTCCCAGTCTGACCCAGACCCCAACTCACCCTCCCCTGTCTGCCCCGTCCCAGACTGCCCCCCCTCACCCTCCCCTGTCCCAGACTGAACCAGATCACCCCCTCACGATCTCCTGACCCAGACCCCCCTCTCACCCTTCACTGTCCCAGACTGACCCAGACCGCCCCCCCCTCACCCTCCCCTGTCCCAGACTGACCCAGACCCCCCTCACCCTCACCTGTCCCAGACTGACCCAGATCCCCCTTACCCTCCCCTGTCCCAGGCTGACCTAGATTTCACCCTCACCCTCCCCTGTCCCAGACAGACCCAGAACCCCCACACCTCATCACCGTCCACTGTCGCAAACTGACCCAGAACCCACCTCGCCCTCCCCTGTCCCAGACTGACCCAGAACCCCCATCACCATCCCCTGTCCCACACTGAACCGAACCCCCCCTCACCCTCCCCTGTCCCAGACTGACCCAGACCCCCCCTCTCACCCTCCCCTGTCCCACACTGACACAGATCTCCTCTATCTCCCATGTCCCAGACTGACCCAGACCACCCCTCACCCTCCCCTGCCCCAGACGGACCCAGATCCCCCTCACCCTCCCCTGTTCCAGACTGACCCAGACCCTCCTCACTCTCTGCTGTCCCACATTGACGCAGACCCCACTCACCCTCCCCTGTCCCAGATTGACGCAGACCCCTCTCACCCTCCACTGTCCCAGACTGACGAAGACTCCCCTCACCCTCCCCGTCCCAGACTGACCCAGAACCCCCTCACCCTCTGCTGTCCCAGACTTACCCAGACCACCCACTCCCCTGTCCCAGACTGATGCAGACACCCCCTCACCCTCCCCTGTCCCAGACTGACCCAGACCCCTCCTCACCCTCCCCTGTCACAGACTGACCCAGACCCTAACTCATCTCCCCTGTCCCAGACTGACCCAGACCGCCCCCTCACCCTCCCTTGTCCCAGACTGCCCCAGAGCCCCCCTTAACCTCCCCTGTCTGCCCCGTCCCAGACTGCCCCCCCCCCACCCTCCCCCCTCCCAGTCTGATCCAGACCCCAAACACCCTCTCCTGACCCAGACCCTCCCCTTCCCTGTCCCAGACAGACCCAGACCCCCACACCCTCCCCTGTCCCAGACTGACCCAGACCCCCCCTCACCCTCCCCTGTCCCAGACTGACCCAGACCCCTCCTCACCATCCTCTGACCCAGACCCCCTCACCCTCCCCTGTCCCAGACTGACCCCCCACCTCACCCTGTCCTGTCCCAGACTGACCCGGACCCCCCTCACCCTCCCCTGTCCCAGACTGACCCGGACCCCCCCCTCACCCTCCCCTGTCCCAGACTGAACCGGACCCCCTCACCCTCACTTTTCCTAGACTGACACAGACGCCCCCCTCACCCTTGCACTCCCCTGTCCCAGACTGACCCAGACCTCCCCCTCACCCTCCCCTGTCCCAGACTGACCCCCCACCCTCTCACCCTCCCCGTCCCAGACTGACCCAGACCCCCCTCAACCTCCCCTGTCCCAGACTGACCTAGACCCCCCTCACCCTTCCCTGACCCAGACCCCGCCTCATTCTCCCCTGTCCCACTCTGACCCAGACACCCCATCACCCTCCCCCGACCCAGACCATCCCCCTCACCCTCCCCTGACCCAGACTGACCCAGAACCCACCCTCACCCTCCCCTGTCCCAGACTGACCCAGATCCTAACTCACCTCCCCTGTCCCAGACTGACCCAGACTCCCCCTCACCCTCCCCTGTCTTGGAATGAACCAGATTCCGCCCGTTCTCCCTCCCCTGACCCAGACACCCTCACCCTCCCCTGTCTTGGACTGACCCAGATTCCGCCCCCTCTCCCTCCCCTGTCCCAGACTGACCCAGAACCCCCTCACCCTCCCTATCCCAGACTGACCCAGACCCCTCCTCACCCTCCCCTGTCCCAGTCTGACCCAGACCCAACTCACCTCCCCTGTACCAGACTGACCCAGACCATCCCCTCACCCTCCCTTGTCCCAGACTGACCCAGAGCCCCCCTCACCCTCCCCTGTCTGCCCCGTCCCAGACTGCCCCCCCTCACCCTCCCCTGTCCCAGACTGAACCAGATCACCCCCTCACCATCTCCTGACCCAGATCCCCCTCTCACTCTTCACTGTCCCAGACTGACCCAGACCACCCCCCCCCTCACCCTCCCCTGTCCCAGACTGACCCAGACCCCCCTCACCCTCACCTGTCCCAGACTGACCCAGATCCCCCTTACCCTCCCCTGTCCCAGACTGACCTCCCCCTCACCCTCCCCTGTCCCAGACAGACCCAGAACCCCCACACCTCATCACCGTCCACTGTCGCAAACTGTCCCAGAACCCCCATCACCATCCCCTGTCCCACACTGAACCGGACCCCCCCTCACCCTCCCCTATCCCAGACTGACCCAGACCCCCCCCTCACCTTCCCCTGTCCCAGACTGACCCAGACACCCCCTCACCATCCCCTGTCCCAGACTGACCCAGACCCCCTCACCCTCCCCTGACCCAGACTGCCCCACCCCCTCACCCTCCCCTGACCCAGACCACCCCCTCACCCTCCCCTGTCCCAGACTGACCCAGACCCCCCCCTCACCCTCCCCTGTCCCAGACTGACCCAGACCCCCCCTCACCCTCCCCTGTCCCAGACTGACCCCCCACCTCACCCTGTCCTGTCCCAGACTGACCCAGACCCCCCCTCACCCTCACCTGTCCCAGACTGACCCGGACCCCGTCAACCTCCCCTGTCCCAGACTGACACAGACGCCCCCCTCACCCGTACCCTCCCCTGTCCCAGACTGACACAGACCTCCCCCTCACCCTCCCGTGTTCCACTGACCCCCCAACCTCTCATCCTCCCCTGTCCCAGACTGACACAGACCCCCCTCAACCTCCCCTGTCCCAGACTGACCCAAACCCCCCTCACCCTTTCCTGACCCAGACCCCGCCTCACCCTCCCCTGTCCCACTCTGACCCAGACCACCCTCCTCACCCCCCTCTGTCCCAGACTGACCCAGACCCCCCTCACCCTCCCCTGTCCCTGACTGACCCAGACCCCCCTCCCCCTCCCCTGTCCCTGACTGACCCAGACCCCCCTCAGCCTCCCCTGTCCCAGACTGACCCAGACCCCCCTCACCCTTCCCTGACCCAGAGCCCGCCTCACCCTCCCCTGTCCCACTCTGACCCAGTCAGCCCATCACCCTCCCCTGTCCCAGACTGACCCAGACCCCCCTCACCCACCCCTGTCCCAGACTGACCCAAACCCCCCTCACCCTCACCTGTCCCAGACTGACCCAGATCCCCCTTACCCTCTCCTGTCCCAGACTGACCTAGATTTCCCCCTCACCCTCCCCTGTCCCAGACAGACCCAGAACCCCCACACCTCATCATCGTCCACTGTCGCAAACTGACCCAGAACCCACCTCGCCCTCCCCTGTCCCAGACTGACCCAGAACCGCCATCACCATCCCCTGTCCCACACTGAACCGGACCCCCCCTCACCCTCCCCTGTCCCAGACTGACCCAGATCCCCCCCTCACCCTCCCCTGTCCCACACTGACACAGATCTCCTCTATCTCCCCTGTCCCAGACTGACCCAGACCACCCCTCACCCTCCCCTGCCCCAGACGGACCCAGAACCCCCTCACCCTCCCCTGTTCCAGACTGACCCAGACCCTCCTCACCCTCCGCTGTCCCGCACTGACGCAGACCCCACTCACCCTCCCCTGTCCCAGATTGACGCAGACCCCTCTCACCCTTCACTGTCCCAGACTGACGAAGACTCCCCTCACCCTCCCCGTCCCAGACTGACCCAGAACCCCCTCACCCTCCGCTGTCCCAGACTTACCCAGACCACCCACTCACCTGTCCCAGACTGATGCAGACACCCCCTCACCCTCCCCGTCCCAGACTGACCCAGAACCCCCTCACCCTCCGCTGTCCCAGACTTACCCAGACCACCCACTCCCCTGTCCCAGACTGATGCAGACACCCCCTCACCCTCCCCTGTCCCAGATTGACACAGACCCCTCCTCACCCTCCCCTGTCACAGACTGACCCAGACCCTAACTCATCTCCCCTGTCCCAGACTGACCCAGACCACCCCCTCACCCTCCCTTGTCCCAGACTGCCCCAGAGCCTCCCTTAACTTCCCCTGTCTGCCCCGTCCCAGACAGCCTCCCCTCTCCCAGACTGATCCAGACCCTACACACCCTCTCCTGACCCAGACCCTCCCCTTCCCTGTCCCAGACTGACCCAGACCCCCACACCCTTCCGTGTCCCAGACTCCCCCCTCACCCTTCACTGTCTCAAACTGACCCAGACCGCCCCACGCCCTCACCCTCCCCTGTCCCTGACTGACCCAGACCCCTCCTCACCATCCCCTGACCCAGACCCCCTCACGCTCCACTGTCCCAGACTGACCCCCCACCTCACCCTGTCCTGTCCCAGACTGACCCAGACCCCCACTCACCCTCCCCTGTCCCAGACTGACCCGGACCCCCCCTCACCCTCCCCTGTCCCAGACTGACCCGCACCCCCCCTCACCCTCCCCTGTCCCAGACTGAACCGGACCCCCTCACCCTCCCCTTTCCCAGACTGACACAGACGCCCCCCTCACCCTTACACTCCCCTGTCCCAGACTGACCCAGACCTCCCCCTCACCCTCCCCTGTCCCAGACTGACCCCCCACCCTCTCACCCTCCCCTGTCCCAGACTGACCCAGATCCCCCTCACCCTTCCCTGACCCAGACCCCGCCTCATTCTCTCCTGTCCCACTCTGACCCAGACACCCCATCACCCTCCCTCGACCCAGACTGACCCAGACCATCCCCCTCACCCTCCCCTGTCCCAGACTGACCCAGATCCTAACTCACCTCCCCTGTCCCAGACCACTCCCTCACCCTCCCTTGTCCCAGACTGAACCAGATCCCCGCCCCCTCACCCTCCCCTGTCCCAGACTGACCCAGACCCCCCCTCACCCTCTCCTGTCCCAGACTGACCCAGACACCCTCACCCTCCCCTGTCTTGGAATGATCCAGATTCCGCCCGTTCTCCCTCCCCTGACCCAGACACCCTCACCCTCCCCTGTCTTGGACTGACCCAGATTCCGCCCCCTCTCCCTCCCCTGTCCCAGACTGACGCAGACTCCCCTCACCCTCCCTTGTCCCAATCAGACCCAGACCCCAACTCATCTCCCCTGTACCAGACTGACCCAGACCACCCCCTCACCCTCCCTAGTCCCAGACTGACCCAGAGACCCCCTCACACTCCCCTGTCTGCCCCGTCCCAGACTGCCCCCCCCTCACCCTCCCCTGTCCCAGACTGAACCAGATCACACCCTCACCCTCTCCTGACCCAGACCCCCCTCTCACCCTTCACTGTCCCAGACTGACCCAGACCCCCCCTCACCCTCCCCTGTCCCAGACTGACCCAGACCCCCCCTCACCATCCCCTGCTCCAGACTGACCCAGACCCCCTCACCCTCCCCTGTCCCAGACTGACCCAGACCCCCCCTCACCCTCCCCTGTCCCAGACTGACCCAGATCCCCCCTCACCCTCCCCTGCCCCAGACTGACCCAGACCCCCCTCACCCTCCCCTGTCCCAGACTGACCCAGAACCCCCCTCACCCTCCCCTGTCCCAGACTGACCCAGACCCCCCCTCACCATCCCCTGTCCCAGACTGACCCAGACTCCCTCACCCTCCACTGTCCCAGACTGACCCCCCACCTCGCCCTCCCCTGTCCCAGACTGACCCAGACCTCCAATCACCCTCCCCTGTCCCAGACTGACCCGGACCCCCCCTCACCCTCACCTGTCCCAGACTGACCCGGACCCCCTCACCCTCCCCTGTCCCAGACTGACACAGACGCCCCCCTCACCCGTACCCTCCCCTGTCCCAGACTGACTCAGATCCCCCTCAACCTCCCCTGTCCCAGACTGACCCAGACCCCCCCTCACCCTTTCCTGACCCAGCCCCCGCCTCACCCTCCCCTGTCCCACTCTGACCCAGACACCCCATCACCCTCCCCCGACCCAGACTGACCCAGACCATCCTCTTCACCCTCCCCTGTCCCAGACCCCACCTCACCCTCCCCTGTCCCTGACTGACCCAGACCCCCCTCCCCCTCCCCTGTCGCTGACTGACCCAGACCCCCCTCAGCCTCCCCTGTCCCAGACTGACACAGACCCCCCTCACCCTTCCCTGACCCAGAGCCCGCCTCACCCTCCCCTGTCCCACTCTGACCCAGTCAGCCCATCACCCTCCCCTGTCCCAGACTGACCCAGACCCCCCTCACCCACCCCTGTCCCAGACTGACCCAGACCCCCCTCACCCTCAACTGTCCCAGACTGACCCAGATCCCCCTTACCCTCCCCTGTCCCAGACTGACCTAGATTTCACCCTCACCCTCCCCTGTCCCAGACAGACCCAGACCCCGCACACCTCATCACCGTCCACTGTCGCAAACTGACCCAGACCCCCCTCACCCTTCCCTGACCCAGAGCCCGCCTCACCCTCCCCTGTCCCACTCTGACCCAGTCAGCCCATCACCCTCCCCTGTCCCAGACTGACCCAGACCCACCTCACCATCCCCTGTCCCAGACTGAACCGGACCCCCCATCACCCTCCCCTGTCCCAGACTGACCCAGATCCCCCTCACCCTCCCCTGTCCCACACTGACACCGATCTCCTCTATCTCCCCTGTCCCAGACTGACCCAGACCACCCTCACCCTCCCCTGTCCCAGATTGACGCAGACCCCCCTCACCCTCCACTGTCCCAGACTGACGAAGACTCCCCTCACCCTCCCCGTCCCAGACTGACCCAGAACCCCCTCACCCTCCGCTGTCCCAGACTTACCCAGACAACCCACTCCCCTGTCCCAGACTGATGCAGATACCCCCTCACCCTCCCCTGTCCCAGACTGACCCAGACCCCTCCTCACCCTCCCCTGTCCCAGACTGACCCAGACCCCCCTCCCCCTCCCCTGTCCCTGACTGACCCAGACCCCCCTCAGCCTCCCCTGTCCCAGACTGACCCAGACCCCCCTCACCCTTCCCTGACCCAGAGCCCGCCTCACCCTCCCCTGTCCCACTCTGACCCAGTCAGCCCATCACCCTCCCCTGTCCCAGACTGACCCAGACCCCCCTCACCCACCCCTGTCCCAGACTGACCCAGACCCTCCTCACCCTCACCTGTCCCAGACTGACCCAGATCCCCCTTACCCTCTCCTGTCCCAGACTGACCTAGATTTCCCCCTCACCCTCCCCTGTCCCAGACAGACCCAGAACCCCCACACCTCATCACCGTCCACTGTCGCAAACTGACCCAGAACCCACCTCGCCCTCCCCTGTCCCAGACTGACCCAGAACCCCCATCACCATCCCCTGTCCCACACTGAACCGGACCCCCCCTCACCCTCCCCTGTCCCAGACTGACCCAGATCCCCCCCTCACCCTCCCCTGTCCCACACTGACACAGATCTCCTCTATCTCCCCTGTCCCAGACTGACCCAGACCACCCCTCACCCTCCCCTGCCCCAGACGGACCCAGAACCCCCTCACCCTCCCCTGTTCCAGACTGACCCAGACCCTCCTCACCCTCCGCTGTCCCGCACTGACGCAGACCCCACTCACCCTCCCCTGTCCCAGATTGACGCAGACCCCTCTCACCCTCCACTGTCCCAGACTGACGAAGACTCCCCTCACCCTCCCCGTCCCAGACTGACCCAGAACCCCCTCACCCTCCGCTGTCCCAGACTTACCCAGACCACCCACTCACCTGTCCCAGACTGATGCAGACACCCCCTCACCCTCCCCGTCCCAGACTGACCCAGAACCCCCTCACCCTCCGCTGTCCCAGACTTACCCAGACCACCCACTCCCCTGTCCCAGACTGATGCAGACACCCCCTCACCCTCCCCTGTCCCAGATTGACACAGACCCCTCCTCACCCTCCCCTGTCACAGACTGACCCAGACCCTAACTCATCTCCCCTGTCCCAGACTGACCCAGACCACCCCCTCACCCTCCCTTGTCCCAGACTGCCCCAGAGCCTCCCTTAACTTCCCCTGTCTGCCCCGTCCCAGACAGCCTCCCCTCTCCCAGACTGATCCAGACCCTACACACCCTCTCCTGACCCAGACCCTCCCCTTCCCTGTCCCAGACTGACCCAGACCCCTCCTCACCATCCCCTGACCCAGACCCCCCCCTCACCCTTCACTGTCTCAAACTGACCCCCCACCTCACCCTGTCCTGTCCCAGACTGACCCAGACCCCCACTCACCCTCCCCTGTCCCAGACTGACCCGGACCCCCCCTCACCCTCCCCTGTCCCAGACTGACCCGCACCCCCCCTCACCCTCCCCTGTCCCAGACTGAACCGGACCCCCTCACCCTCCCCTTTCCCAGACTGACACAGACGCCCCCCTCACCCTTACACTCCCCTGTCCCAGACTGACCCAGACCTCCCCCTCACCCTCCCCTGTCCCAGACTGACCCCCCACCCTCTCACCCTCCCCTGTCCCAGACTGACCCAGATCCCCCTCACCCTTCCCTGACCCAGACCCCGCCTCATTCTCTCCTGTCCCACTCTGACCCAGACACCCCATCACCCTCCCTCGACCCAGACTGACCCAGACCATCCCCCTCACCCTCCCCTGTCCCAGACTGACCCAGATCCTAACTCACCTCCCCTGTCCCAGACCACTCCCTCACCCTCCCTTGTCCCAGACTGAACCAGATCCCCGCCCCCTCACCCTCCCCTGTCCCAGACTGACCCAGACCCCCCCTCACCCTCTCCTGTCCCAGACTGACCCAGACACCCTCACCCTCCCCTGTCTTGGAATGATCCAGATTCCGCCCGTTCTCCCTCCCCTGACCCAGACACCCTCACCCTCCCCTGTCTTGGACTGACCCAGATTCCGCCCCCTCTCCCTCCCCTGTCCCAGACTGACGCAGACTCCCCTCACCCTCCCTTGTCCCAATCAGACCCAGACCCCAACTCATCTCCCCTGTACCAGACTGACCCAGACCACCCCCTCACCCTCCCTAGTCCCAGACTGACCCAGAGACCCCCTCACACTCCCCTGTCTGCCCCGTCCCAGACTGCCCCCCCCTCACCCTCCCCTGTCCCAGACTGAACCAGATCACACCCTCACCCTCTCCTGACCCAGACCCCCCTCTCACCCTTCACTGTCCCAAACTGACCCAGACCCCCCTCACCCTCCCCTGTCCCAGACTGACCCAGACCCCCCCTCACCATCCCCTGCTCCAGACTGACCCAGACCCCCTCACCCTCCCCTGTCCCAGACTGACCCAGACCCCCCCTCACCCTCCCCTGTCCCAGACTGACCCAGACCCCCCCTCACCCTCCCCTGCCCCAGACTGACCCAGACCCCCCCTCACCCTCCCCTGTCCCAGACTGACCCAGAACCCCCCTCACCCTCCCCTGTCCCAGACTGACCCAGACCCCCCCTCACCATCCCCTGTCCCAGACTGACCCAGACTCCCTCACCCTCCACTGTCCCAGACTGACCCCCCACCTCGCCCTCCCCTGTCCCAGACTGACCCAGACCTCCAATCACCCTCCCCTGTCCCAGACTGACCCGGACCCCCCCTCACCCTCACCTGTCCCAGACTGACCCGGACCCCCTCACCCTCCCCTGTCCCAGACTGACACAGACGCCCCCCTCACCCGTACCCTCCCCTGTCCCAGACTGACTCAGATCCCCCTCAACCTCCCCTGTCCCAGACTGACCCAGACCCCCCCTCACCCTTTCCTGACCCAGCCCCCGCCTCACCCTCCCCTGTCCCACTCTGACCCAGACACCCCATCACCCTCCCCCGACCAAGACTGACCCAGACCATCCTCTTCACCCTCCCCTGTCCCAGACCCCACCTCACCCTCCCCTGTCCCTGACTGACCCAGACGCCCCTCCCCCTCCCCTGTCGCTGACTGACCCAGACCCCCCTCAGCCTCCCCTGTCCCAGACTGACACAGACCCCCCTCACCCTTCCCTGACCCAGAGCCCGCCTCACCCTCCCCTGTCCCACTCTGACCCAGTCAGCCCATCACCCTCCCCTGTCCCAGACTGACCCAGACCCCCCCCACCCACCCCTGTCCCAGACTGACCCAGACCCCCCTCACCCTCAACTGTCCCAGACTGACCCAGATCCCCCTTACCCTCCCCTGTCCCAGACTGACCTAGATTTCACCCTCACCCTCCCCTGTCCCAGACAGACCCAGACCCCGCACACCTCATCACCGTCCACTGTCGCAAACTGACCCAGACCCCCCTCACCCTTCCCTGACCCAGAGCCCGCCTCACCCTCCCCTGTCCCACTCTGACCCAGTCAGCCCATCACCCTCCCCTGTCCCAGACTGACCCAGACCCACCTCACCATCCCCTGTCCCAGACTGAACCGGACCCCCCATCACCCTCCCCTGTCCCAGACTGACCCAGATCCCCCTCACCCTCCCCTGTCCCACACTGACACCGATCTCCTCTATCTCCCCTGTCCCAGACTGACCCAGACCACCCTCACCCTCCCCTGTCCCAGATTGACGCAGACCCCCCTCACCCTCCACTGTCCCAGACTGACGAAGACTCCCCTCACCCTCCCCGTCCCAGACTGACCCAGAACCCCCTCACCCTCCGCTGTCCCAGACTTACCCAGACAACCCACTCCCCTGTCCCAGACTGATGCAGATACCCCCTCACCCTCCCCTGTCCCAGACTGACCCAGACCCCTCCTCACCCTCCCCTGTCCCAGACTGACCCAGACCCCCCTCCCCCTCCCCTGTCCCTGACTGACCCAGACCCCCCTCAGCCTCCCCTGTCCCAGACTGACCCAGACCCCCCTCACCCTTCCCTGACCCAGAGCCCGCCTCACCCTCCCCTGTCCCACTCTGACCCAGTCAGCCCATCACCCTCCCCTGTCCCAGACTGACCCAGACCCCCCTCACCCACCCCTGTCCCAGACTGACCCAGACCCTCCTCACCCTCACCTGTCCCAGACTGACCCAGATCCCCCTTACCCTCTCCTGTCCCAGACTGACCTAGATTTCCCCCTCACCCTCCCCTGTCCCAGACAGACCCAGAACCCCCACACCTCATCACCGTCCACTGTCGCAAACTGACCCAGAACCCACCTCGCCCTCCCCTGTCCCAGACTGACCCAGAACCCCCATCACCATCCCCTGTCCCACACTGAACCGGACCCCCCCTCACCCTCCCCTGTCCCAGACTGACCCAGATCCCCCCCTCACCCTCCCCTGTCCCACACTGACACAGATCTCCTCTATCTCCCCTGTCCCAGACTGACCCAGACCACCCCTCACCCTCCCCTGCCCCAGACGGACCCAGAACCCCCTCACCCTCCCCTGTTCCAGACTGACCCAGACCCTCCTCACCCTCCGCTGTCCCGCACTGACGCAGACCCCACTCACCCTCCCCTGTCCCAGATTGACGCAGACCCCTCTCACCCTCCACTGTCCCAGACTGACGAAGACTCCCCTCACCCTCCCCGTCCCAGACTGACCCAGAACCCCCTCACCCTCCGCTGTCCCAGACTTACCCAGACCACCCACTCACCTGTCCCAGACTGATGCAGACACCCCCTCACCCTCCCCGTCCCAGACTGACCCAGAACCCCCTCACCCTCCGCTGTCCCAGACTTACCCAGACCACCCACTCCCCTGTCCCAGACTGATGCAGACACCCCCTCACCCTCCCCTGTCCCAGATTGACACAGACCCCTCCTCACCCTCCCCTGTCACAGACTGACCCAGACCCTAACTCATCTCCCCTGTCCCAGACTGACCCAGACCACCCCCTCACCCTCCCTTGTCCCAGACTGCCCCAGAGCCTCCCTTAACTTCCCCTGTCTGCCCCGTCCCAGACAGCCTCCCCTCTCCCAGACTGATCCAGACCCTACACACCCTCTCCTGACCCAGACCCTCCCCTTCCCTGTCCCAGACTGACCCAGACCCCTCCTCACCATCCCCTGACCCAGACCCCCCCCTCACCCTTCACTGTCTCAAACTGACCCCCCACCTCACCCTGTCCTGTCCCAGACTGACCCAGACCCCCACTCACCCTCCCCTGTCCCAGACTGACCCGGACCCCCCCTCACCCTCCCCTGTCCCAGACTGACCCGCACCCCCCCTCACCCTCCCCTGTCCCAGACTGAACCGGACCCCCTCACCCTCCCCTTTCCCAGACTGACACAGACGCCCCCCTCACCCTTACACTCCCCTGTCCCAGACTGACCCAGACCTCCCCCTCACCCTCCCCTGTCCCAGACTGACCCCCCACCCTCTCACCCTCCCCTGTCCCAGACTGACCCAGATCCCCCTCACCCTTCCCTGACCCAGACCCCGCCTCATTCTCTCCTGTCCCACTCTGACCCAGACACCCCATCACCCTCCCTCGACCCAGACTGACCCAGACCATCCCCCTCACCCTCCCCTGTCCCAGACTGACCCAGATCCTAACTCACCTCCCCTGTCCCAGACCACTCCCTCACCCTCCCTTGTCCCAGACTGAACCAGATCCCCGCCCCCTCACCCTCCCCTGTCCCAGACTGACCCAGACCCCCCCTCACCCTCTCCTGTCCCAGACTGACCCAGACACCCTCACCCTCCCCTGTCTTGGAATGATCCAGATTCCGCCCGTTCTCCCTCCCCTGACCCAGACACCCTCACCCTCCCCTGTCTTGGACTGACCCAGATTCCGCCCCCTCTCCCTC
>NW_027252322.1:0-27029 GCF_044704955.1 Pristiophorus japonicus | reverse complement strand
GTCGGGCGGAGAGAGAGTCGGTGGGAGAGTCGGTGGGGAGAGAGAGTCGGGGGGAGTCGGTGAGAGAGAGTCGGGGGAGTGAGTCGGGGGGAGAGTCGGGGGAGAGAGTCGGGGGAGAGAGTCGGGGTGGAGTCGGGGGGAGAGAGAGTCGGTGGGAGAGTCGGTGGGGAGAGAGAGTCGGGGGAAGTCGGGGAGAGAGAGAGTAGGGGGAGAGAGTCGGGGGTGAGAGAGAGTTGGGGGGAGTCGGGGGGAGAGAGTTGGGGGGAGTCGGGAGGGAGAGAGAGTCGGAGGGAGTCGGGGAGAGAGAGAGTTGGGGGGAGTCGGGGAGAGAGAGTTGGGGGGTGTCGGGGAGAGAGAGTTGGGGGGAGTCGGGAGGGAGAGAGAGTCGGGGGGAGTCGGGGAGAGTGAGAGTCGAGGGGATTCGGGGAGAGAGAGAGTTGGGGGGAGAGTCGGGGGGGAGAGAGAGTCGGGGGGAGTCGGGGAGTGAGAGAGTTGGGGGGAGAGTCGGGGGGAGAGAGAGTCGGGGGAGTCGGGGAGAGAGAGAGTTGGGGGAAGAGTCGGGGGGAGAGAGAGTTGGGGGGAGTCGGGGGGCGTGAAGAGAGAGTCATAGAAACATAGAAACATAGAAAATAGGTGCAGGAGTAGGCCATTCGGCCCTTCTAGCCTGCACCGCCATTCAATGAGTTCATGGATGAACATGCAACTTCAGTACCACATTCCTGCTTTCTCGCCATACCCCTTGATCCCCCTACTAGTAAGGACTACATCTAACTCCTTTTTGAATATATTTAGTGAATTGGCCTCAACAACTTTCTGTGGTAGAGAATTCCACAGGTTCACCACTCTCTGGGTGAAGAAGTTCCTCCTCATCTCGGTCCTAAATGGCTTACCCCTTATCCTTAGACTGTGTCCCCTGGTTCTGGACTTCCCCAACATTGGGAACATTCTTCCTGCATCTAACCTGTCTAACCCCTTCAGAATCTTAAACGTTTCCATGAGCTCCCCTCTCATTCTTCTGAACTCCAGTGAATACAAGCCCAGTTGATCCAGTCTTTCTTGATAGGTCAGTCCCGCCATCCCGGGAATCAGTCTGGTGAACCTACGCTGCACTCCCTCAATAGCAAGAATGTCCTTCCTCAGGTTAGGAGACCAAAACTGTACACAATACTCCAGGTGTGGCCTCACCAAGGCCCTATACAACTGTAGCAACACCTCCCTGCTCCTGTACTCAAATCCCCTCGCTATGAAGGCCAACATGCCATTTGCTTTCTTCACGGCCTGCTGTACCTGCATGCCAACCTTCAATGACTGATGTACCATGACACCCAGGTCACTTTGCACCTCCCCTTTTCCTAATCTGTCACCATTCAGATAATAGTCTGTCTCTCTGTTTTTACCACCAAAGTGGATAACCTCACATTTATCCACATTATACTTCATCTGCCATGCCTTTGCCCACTCACCTAACCTATCCAAGTCGTTCTGCAGCCTCATAGCATCCTCCTCGCAGCTCACACTGCCACCCAACTTAGTGTCATCCGCAAATTTGGAGATACTACATTTAATCCCCTCGTCTAAATCATTAATGTACAATGTAAACAGCTGGGGCCCCAGCACAGAACCTTGCGGTACCCCACTAGTCACTGCCTGCCATTCTGAAAAGTACCCATTTACTCCTACTCTTTGTTTCCTGTCTGACAACCAGTTCTCAATCCATGTCAGCACACTACCCCAAATCCCATGTGCTTTAACTTTGCACATCAATCTCTTGTGTGGGACCTTGTCGAAAGCCTTCTGAAAGTCCAAATATACCACATCAACTGGTTCTCCCTTGTCCACTCTACTGGAAACATCCTCAAAAAATTCCAAAAGATTTGTCAAGCATGATTTCCCTTTCACAAATCCATGTTGACTTGGACCTATCATGTCACCTCTTTCCAAATGCACTGCTATGACATCCTTAATAATTGATTCCATCATTTTACCCACTACTGATGTCAGGCTGACCGGTCGAGAATTCCCTGTTTTCTCTCTCCCTCCTTTTTTAAAAAGTGGGGTTACATTGGCTACCCTCCACTCCATAGGAACTGATCCAAAGTCAATGGAATGTTGGAAAATGACTGTCAATGCATCCACTATTTCCAAGGCCACCTCCTTAAGTACTCTGGGATGCAGTCCATCAGGCCCTGGGGACTTATCGGCCTTCAATCCCATCAATTTCCCCAACACAATTTCCCGACTAATAAGGATTTCCCTCAGTTCCTCCTCCTTACTAGACACTCTGATCCCTTTTATATCCGGAAGGTTGTTTGTGTCCTCCTTAGTGAATACCGAACCAAAGTACTTGTTCAATTGGTCCGCCATTTCTTTGTTCCCCGTTATGACTTCCCCTGATTCTGACTGCAGGGGACCTACGTTTGTCTTTACTAACCTTTTTCCCTTTACATATCTATAGAAACTTTTGCAATCCGTCTTAATGTTCCCTGCAAGCTTCTTCTCGTACTCCATTTTCCCTGCCCTAATCAAACCCTTTGTCCTCCTCTGCTGAGTTCTAAATTTCTCCCAGTCCCCGGGTTCGCTGCTATTTCTGGCCAATTTGTATGCCACTTCCTTGGCTTTAATACTATCCCTGATTTCCCTAGATAGCCACGGTTGAGCCACCTTCCCTTTTTTATTTTTACGGCAGACAGGAATGTACAATTGTTGTAGTTCATCCATGCGGTCTCTAAATGTCTGCCATTGCCCATCCACAGTCAACCCCTTAAGTATCATTCGCCAATCTATCCTAGCCAATTCACACCTCATACCTTCAAAGTTACCCTTCTTTAAGTTCTGGACCATGGTCTCCGAATTAACTGTTTCATTCTCCATCCTAATGCAGAATTCCACCATATTATGGTCACTCTTCCCCAAGGGGCCTCGCACAACGAGATTGCTAATTAATCCTCTCTCATTACACAGAGAGAGTTGGGGAGTATCGCGGGGAGAGTCGGGGGAGAGAGACGGGGAGGGAGTGGGGGGGGAGAGTCCAGGGGGAGAGTCCAGGGGGAGTCGGGGGCGGGAGTCGTGGGGAGTCGGTGGGGGAGAGGCAGGGGGAGGAGAGTCGGGGGAGAGTCAGGGGGGAGAGTCGGGGGGAGAGTCGGGGGGGAGAGAGAGTCGGAGAGGAGACTCGGGGGGTGAAGAGAGAGTCAGGGGGAGTAGTCGGTGGGGGAGAGTCGGCGGAGCGACTCGGGGGAGAGAGTCGGGGGAATGAGTCAGGGGAGAGAGTCGGGGGAGAGAGTCGGGGGAGAGAGTCAGGGGGAGAGAGTCGGGGAGAGAGTGACTCGGGAGGAGTCGGGGGAGAGTCGGGGGGAGAGAGTCGGGGGGAGAGAGAGTCGCGGGCAGTCGGGGAGAGAGAGAGTCGGGGGGAGTCGGGGAGAGAGAGAGTTGAGGGGAGTCGGGGAGAGAGAGAGTTGGGGAGAGTCTGGGGGAGAGTCGGGGAGAGAGAGAGTTGGGGGGAGTCGGGGGAGAGAAAGTTGGGGGGAGTCGGGGAGAGAGAGAGTCGGCGGGATTCAGGGAGAGAGAGTCGGGGGGAGAGTCGGGGGGAGAGAGAGTCGTGGGGGAGTCGGGGAGAGAGAGAGTTGGGGGGAGAGTCGGGGGGAGAGAGAGTTGGGGGGAGTGGAGGGGCGTGAAGAGAGAGTCATGGAGAGAGAGAGTTGGGGAGTATCGGGAGGAGAGTCGGGGGAGAGAGAGTCGGGGGGAGTCGGGGAGAGAGAGTCGGGGGAGAGAGTCGGGGGAGAGAGTCGGGAGAGAGAGTCAGGGTGAGAGAGTCGGGGGACAGAGTCGGGGGACAGAGTCGGGGGAGAGAGTCAAGGGGAGAGAGTCGGGGAGAGAGTGAGTTGGTGGGAGTCAGGGTGAGTTGGGGAGAGAGAATTTTGGGGAGAGTCGGGGGGAGAGTCGGGGAGAGAGAGAGTCGGGGGGAGAGTCGGGGGGAGAGAGAGTCGGGGGAAATCGGGGGAGAGAGAGTTGGGGGGAGTCGGGGAGAGAGAGAGTCGGGGGGAGTCAGGGAGAGAGAGAGTCGGGGGGAGAGTCGGGGATAGAGTCGGGTGGGAGAGTCGGGGGGGAGAGAGTTTGAGGGGAGAGTCATGGGGGGGAGTCGGCAGGGAGAGCCGGGGGGAGAGTCGGGGGGAGAGGGGGGGGAGAGTCGGCGGGGGAGAGAGTCGGGGGGGGAGAGTCGGTGGGGGGAGAGAGTCGGGGGGGGAAGAGAGTCGGCGGGGAGAGGCGGGAGGGGAGAGAGTCGGCGGGGAGAGGCGGGAGGGGAGAGAGTCGGTGGGAGAGTCGGGGGGGGAGTCGAGGGGGAGAGTCGGGGAGAGAGAGTCGGCGGGGAGAGTAACAGGGGGCATGTCGTGGGGAGAGTCGGGGGGAGAGTCAGTGGGAGAATCAGGGGGGAGTGTCGGGGGGGAAAGTCAGGGAAGAGAGTCGGGGGGGAGTCGGGAAGAGAGAGAGTTGGGATGAGTCAGGGGGAGTTGGGGAGAGAGAGAGTTGGGGGAGTCGGGGAGAGAAAGAGTCGGGGGTAGTCGGGGAGAGAGAGAGTCGGGGGGAGTCAGGGAGAGAGAGTCGGGGGGAGAGTCGGCGGGGAGAGAGGTGAATCGCGGGGGGAGTCGGTGGGGTGTGAGTCGGGAGAGTGAAGTGAGAGTTGGGGTTAGTCGGGTGGTGAAGAGAGAGTCGAGGGGAAGTCGGGGGGAGAGAGAGCTGGGGGAGAGTAGGGGGGAGGGAGAGTCGGGCGTAGTCGGTGGGGTGAAGAGAGAGTCGGGGAGAGAGAGAGTTGCGGGAAGTCGGGGGGGTTCGGGAGGAGATTCGGGGGAGAGAGTTGGGGGAGAGAGAGTCGGGGGGAGTCGGGGGGGTGAAGAGAGGGTCGGGGAGAGAGAGAGTTGCGGGAAGTCGGGGGGGTTCGGGAGGAGAGTGAGAGGAGAGAGAGTCAGGGGGAGTCGGGGAGAGAGTCATGGGAGAGAGAGTCGGGGGAGAGAGTCGGGGGAAGAGAGAGTCAGGGGGAGTCGGGGAGAGAGTCGGGGGAGTCGGGGAGAGAGAGATTTGGGGGGATTCAGGGGAGAATGTCGGGGGGAGAGAGAGTTGTGGGGAATCGGGGGGAGAGAGAGTCGTGGGCAGAGAGAGTCTGTTGAGAGAGTCGGGGGGAGAGAGAGTTGTGCGGATTCGGGGGGAGAGAGAGTCGGGGGGAGTCACGGAGAGAGAGAGTTGGGGGGAGTCGTGGAGGGAGAGAGTTGGGGGGAGTCGGGGAGAGAGAGAGACGGGGGGAGTTGGGAAGAGAGAGAGTTGGGGGGAGTCGTGGAGAGAGAGAGACGGGGGGAGTTGGGGAGAGAGAGAGTCGGGGGGGAGTCGGGGAGAGAGAGAGTCGGGGGGGAGTCGGGGAGAGAGAGAGTTGGGGGAGTCGGGGGGCGTGAAGAAAGAGTCATGGAGAGAGAGAGTTGGAGAGAGTCGGGGGGAGAGTCGTGGGAGAGAGTCGGCGGGAGTCGGAGGGGAGTCGGGGGGTAGAGTCGAGGGGGAGATTCCATGGGGAATCGCGGGCGGGAGTCGGGAGGAGTCGGTGGGGGAGAGGCGGGGGGTGGAGAGTCGGGGGGGAGAGTCAGGGGGGGAGAGTCGGGGGGGGAGAGTCGGGCGGGAGAGTCGGGAGGGAGAGTCGGGTGGAGAGTGACGGGGGTAGTCGGGGGGAGGGAGAGTTGGTGGGAGAGTCGGTGGGGAGAGAGAATCAGGAGGAGAGAGAGTCAGGGGGAGTCAGGGAGAGAGAGAGTCGGGGGAGAGAGTCGGGGGAGGAGAGAGAGTTGCGGGGAGTCGGGGAGAGAGAGAGTCGGGGGGAGTCGGGGAGAGAGAGAGTTGGGGGGAGTCGGGGAGAGAGAGAGTTGGGGAGAGTCGGGGAGAGAGAGAGTCGGGGGGAGTCGGGGAGAGAGAGAGTCGGGGGGAGTCAGGGAGTGAGAGAGTTGGGGGGAGAGTCGGGGGGAGAGAGAGTCGGGGGGAGTCGGGGAGAGAGAGAGTTGGGGGGAGTCGGGGAGAGAGAGAGTTGGGGGGAGTCGGGGAGAGAGAGAGTCGGAGGGAGTCGGGGAGAGAGAGAGTCGGGGGGAGTCGGGGAGTGAGAGAGTTGGGGGGAGAGTCGGGGGGAGAGAGAGAGTCGGGGGGAGTCGGGGAGAGAGAGAGTTGGGGGGAGAGTCGGGGGGAGAGAGAGTTGGGGGGAGTCGGGGGCGTGAAGAGAGAGTCATGGAGAGAGAGAGAGTTGGGGAGTATAGGGGGAGAGTCGGGGGAGAGAGACGGGGGGAGTCTGGGGGGAGAGTCCAGGGGGAGAGTCCAGGGGGAGTCGGGGGCGGGAGTCATGGGGAATCGGTGGGGGAGAGGCAGGGGGTGGAGAGTCGGGGGGAGAGTCGGTGGGGAGAGTCGGGGGGAGAGTCGGGGGGAGAGAGGGTCGGAGAGCAGAGTCGGGGGGTGAAGAGAGAGTCGGGGAAGTCGGGGGGGGGGGAGTCGGTGGGGGAGAGTCGGCGGAGAGAGTCGGGAGAGAGTGAGTCGGGGGGAGTCGGGGGGAGAGAGAGTTGGGGGGAGAGTCGGGGAGAGAGAGTGTCGGAGGCAGTCGAGGAGAGAGAGAGCCGGGGGGAGTCGGGGAGAGAGAGAGTTGGGGGGAGTCGGGGGGAGCCGAGGCGGGAGTCAAGGGGTGAGTCGGGGGGAGTCGGGGGGATTCAGGGGGGTCGGGGGGAGAGTCGAGGGGGAGTCGGGGGGGGAGAGTCGAGGGGGGCATCGGGGGGGAGCCGAGAGGGGAGTCGGGGAGAATCGGGTGGGAGTTGGGGGGGAGAGTCGAGGGGGTGAGTCGGGGGGAGTCGGGGGGTGTTGGGGGGAGAGTCGAGGGGGGAGTCAGTGGTTGAGTCGAGAGGGGTGTGTCGAGGGGGGAGTGTCAAGGGGGAGTCGGGGGGGAGTCAGGGGGCGAGTGTCGAGCGGGGAGAGTCAAGCGGGGAATCGGTGGGAAGAGTCAAGGGGGAGTCGGGGGGGATAGTCGAGGAGGGAGTCGGGGGGGAGTCAGGGGGCGAGTGTCGAGCGGGGAGAGTCAAGCGGGGAATCGGTGGGAAGAGTCAAGGGGGAGTCGAGGGGAGAATCGAGGGGGAGAGTTGAGGGGGGAGTCGAAGTGGGAGTCAAGGGGGGAGTCGAGGGGGGAGTCAGGGGGGAATCGGGGGCGAGTTGGGGGGGAGTCGGGGGGAGAGTCGAGGGAAGAGTCGAGGGGGGAGTCGGGGGAGGGCGAGTCGAGGGGGAGTCGGTGGGAGTCGGAGGGGTATTGGGGGGAGTCGGCGGGGAGAGTCAGGGGAAACGGGGGGGCCAGGGGGGAATTGGGGGGAGTCAGGGGGGAGTCGAGGGGAGAGTCTGGGGGGAGTCGGGGGCGGGGGAGAGTCGAGGGGGAGAGAGAGTTGGAGGGGAGCGTATGGGGAGGAGGAGTCGGCGGGAGAGAGAGTCGACGGTGAGAGTCACGTGGGGGGAGTGGGTGGGGAGAGAGAGTCGGTGGGGGGAGAGTCGAGGCGGGAGTCGGGGGGAGTCGGCGGGGAGTTGGGGGAATGGGGGAAAGAGTTGAGGGGGAGTTGAGGGGTAGTCGGGGGGAGTCAGGGGGGAGAGTCGACGGGGGAGAGTCGAGGGGGGTGTCGAGGGGGGAGAGTCGAGGGGGGAGAGTCGAGGGGGGAGTTGAGGAGGAGAGTTAAGGGGGAGTCGGAGGGGAGTCGTGGGGAGTCAGGGGGGAGAATCGAGGGGAGAGTCGAGGGGGGAGAGTCGAGGGGAGTCGAGGGGGGAGTCGGGGGGAGAGTCGGGAGAGAGTTGTGGGGGGAAGAGTCGAGGGCGGAGTCGGGGGGAGAGTCGAGGGGGTAGAGTCGAGGGGGGAGAGTCGACGGGGGAGTCGAGGGGAGTCGGGGGGGATAGTAGAGGAGGGAGTCGGGGGGGAGTCAGGGGGGAGTGACAAGCGGGGAGATTCGTGGGCCCAGTCGGGGGTGGGAGTCGAGGGGGGGAGAGTTGAGGGAGGAGAGTTGCTGAGGGAGTCGGGGGGAGAGTCGAGGGGGGAGATTCGAGGGGGGAGTCGGGTGGGGAGAGTCGAGCGGGGAGAGTCAAAGGTGGAGTTGGGTGGGAGAGTCGGGGGGAAAATCGAAGGGGGAGTCAGGGGAGAGTCAGGGGGGTCGGGGGGGAGACTCGAGGGGGGAGTCGGGGGGGAATTGGGGGGAGTCGGGAAGAGTCGGGGGGGAAGTCAGGGGGGGAGTCAGGGGGGAGTCGGGGGGGAGTGTCGAGGGGGAGTGTCGAGGGGTGAGTCAGGGGGGAGTATCGAGGGGAAGAGTCGAGGGAGTGTTGAGGGGGAGAGTCGAGGGGAGAGTCAGGGAGAGTGTCGAGGGGAGAGTCGAGGGGGATAGTCGAGGGGGAGTCGGGGGAGATAGTCGAGGAGGGAGTCGGGGGGGAGTCAGGGGGGGAGTGTCGAGCGGGGAGATTCGCGGGCCGAGTCGGGGGTGGGAGTCGAGGGGCGAGTTGGGGGGGGAGAGTTGAGGGAGGAGAGTTGCTGAGGGAGTCGGGGGGAGAGTCGAGGGGGGAGATTCGAGGGGGGAGTCGGGAGAGGAATCAAAGGGGGAGTCGGGGGGAGTTGTGGGGGGAGAGTCGAGGGGGGAGTCGGGGGGGAGAGTTGAGGGGGGAGTCAGTGGGGAGTCGGGGGGAGGAGTCGAGGGGGGAGTTGAGGGGGGAGTCGGGGGGAGAGTTGGGGGGAGAGTCGAGGAGGGAGTCGGGGGGAAGAGTCGAGGAGGGGGTCGAGGGGGAGAGTCGAGGGGGGGAGTCGAGGGGGGAGACGGGGAGGAGAGTCGAGGGGGGAGTCGGAGGGGAGGAGTCGAGGGGGGAGTCGGGGGGGAGGAGTCGAGGGGGGAGTCGGGGGGGGAGTCGAGGGGGGAGTCGGCGGGAGAGAGCGTCGGGGGGTATTCGGGGATGGAGAGTCGGAGGTGGGGTGAGAGGGGGGGTGTCAAAATAAGTGCAGTACAAATAGTTACACTGTTTATAAACACATTCAGAGCAAGAGGATAACTAGAGAAGGAGTGGGGCCTATTAGAGAACATAAAGGAAATGTGTGTGTGGGGGTGGAAGACGTGGGTATGATTCTGAATGAATACTTTGCATCCGTTTTCACAAAAGGGCGGGGGGGTGCGGGGTGATGCAGACTTTGCAAAGAGGGAGGAGGAATGTGAAATATTAGAAGAAATTAACATAGTGAGAGAGGAAATATTAAGGGGCTTAGCAGCTTTGAAAGTGGAAAAATCCCCAGGCCTGAATTAAATGTATCCCAGGCTCTTCAGAGAAGCAAAAGAGGAAATAGCAGAGGCTCTGACCATCATTTCCCAGCCCTTTCTGGCTACAGGTGCAGTTCCCGAGGAATGGAGGACTGCTAATGTTGTACCATTGTTTAAAAAGGGAGAAAGGGATAGACCGAGTAATTACAGGCCAGTCAGCCTAACCTCGGTGGTGTGAAAATTATTGGAAAAAGTCCTGAGGGACAGGATAAATCTTCATTTGGAAAGAAATGGATTAATCGGGGACAGTCAGCGTGGATCGTGTCTGACTAACTTGATTGAATTTTTCGAGGAGGTAACCAGGAGGGTCGATGAGGGCAGTGTGTATGATGCAGTGTATATGGATTTTAGCAAAGCTTTTGATCAGGTCCCACATGGCAGACCGGTCACGAAAGTAAAATCTCATGGGTCCAGGGCAAAGTGACAAGTTGGGTCCAAAATTGTCTCAGAGGCAGGAAGCAAAGGGTAATGGTTGGTGGGTGAAGGATGTTTCCAATGGGGTTCCGCAGGGCTCAGTGCTGGGTCCCTTGCTTTTTGTGGTATATATCATTGACTTGGACTTATATGATGGGGGTTATGATTAAGAAGTTTACAGATGACACTAAAATAGGCTGTATGGTTGATAATGAAGAAACATAGAAACATAGAAATTAGGTGCAGGAGCAGGTCATCTGGCCCTTCGAGCCTGTACCACCATTCAATATGATCATGGCTGATCAAGCAAGAAGAAAACTGCGGACTGCAGGAAGTTACCAGTGTACTGGTCAGGTGGGCAGAACAGTGGCAAATGGAATTCAATCCAGATAAGTGTGAGGTAATGCATTGGAGGAGGTCTAACAAGGCAAGGGAATAAACATGTAATGGTACAACACTGAGAAGTGTAGAGGAACAAAGAGACCTTGGAATGCAGGTCCACAGATCCCTGAAGGTAGCAGGCCGGGTAGATAAGGTGGTTCAGGAGGCATATGGAATACTTGCCTTTATTAGTCGAGGCATGGAATACAAGAGCAGGGAGGTTGTGCTTGAACTGTATAAAATATTGGTTAGGCCACAGCTGGAGTACTGCGTGCAGTTCTGGTCACACATTACAGGAAAGATGTGATTGCACTGGAAAGGGTGCAGAGGAGATTTACAAGAATGTTGCCTGTACTGGAGAATCTTGGCTATGAGGAAAGATTGGATATGTTGGGGCTGTTTACTTTGGAACAGGGGAGGCTGAGGGGAGACATGATTGAATGTGTAAAATTATAAGGGGCCTGGATATCGTGGATAGGAAGGACCTGTTTCCATTGACAGATGGTTCAACAGCTAGGGGAGACAGATTTAAAGTAATTAGGGTGCGATATAGAGGAGATATGCCGGGAAATGTATTCATCCAGAGGGAGGTGGGGGTTTGGAACTCACTGCTTGAAAGGGTGTAGAGGCAGAAAGCTTCACCACATTTAAATAATACTTGGATGTACACCTGAAGTGCCGTAACCTACAGGGCTACGGACCGAGAGCTGGAATGTGGGATGAGGCTGGGTAGCTCTTCATCGGCCGGCGTGGAAACGATGGGGCGAATGGCCTCCTTCCGAACGGTAAACTTCTATGATTCTCCCATTATCTGTACCCGGGGCATACTCCCCAATATCTGTACCCGGGGCATACTCCCCAATATCTGTACCCGGGACACACTCCCCAATATCTGTACACGGGACACACTCCCCAATATCTGTACCTGGGACACACTCCCCAATATCGGTACCTGGGATACGCTCCCCAATATCTATACCCGTGACACACTCCCCAATATCTGTACCCGGGGCACACTCCCCAATATCTGTATCTGGGACACACTCCCCAATATCTGTACCTGGGACACACTCCCCAATATCTGTACCCGGGACACACTCCCCAATATCTGTACCCGGGGCGTACTCCCCAATATCTGTACCCGGGACACACTCCCCAATATCTGTACCCGGGACACACTCCCCAATATCTGTACCCGGGACACACTCCCCAATATCTGTACCCGGGACACACTCCCCAATATCTGTACCCGGGACACACTCCCCAATATCTGTACCCGGGGAATTCCCGATTGGTCTGTTTGTGTGGCTGTTGATTGGATGTAATTCTGTGCCGTGATCCCAGGAAGCTCCTCACATGAGGAATGAAGATTAACGGTGAGTCATGGGGCAATCTAGAATGGGCCAAAGGGCCTCCCTCCGTCGTATCCATCACTTCACACCCCCACTCCTTTCGTTTCACCGTTTCTGTTTTTTATTGAACTGATTTCAAACCAAACTCTTACAATAGTGGAAAATGCAAAGCAAAGCTACAGGCAGTAATTCAAACAGCATTTGTTTTGTATAATATTTTGCATGGCAAGATCCCGAGAACTACCCCCCCTCTACACTCCCCCTCCCACCCCATGAAAAACCCCTCCACCCCCACATCCCCCTCCCATTCCCACACTCCCCCTTCCCCTCCGCACACACTCCTCCCTCTGCCCACACACCCGTCCACCACACGCCCTCACTCCCCTCCCCCACCCTCCCTCTCACCACCCCCCACACGCCCATCCCCCGACTCCCCTTCCCCCCTTTTTCTCCCCTCCACTCCCCTGCCCCCTCCCCACCACATTCCACACCCCCTCCCTCCCCCCCACACCTCACAACCCCTCTCCTCTCCCCTTCCCCCTTCTGCCCACCGCCTCATCCCCCCACATCCCCATCATTCCCCAACCCCTCCCCCCCCACACCCGCCCAATCCCCCCTTCCGTCCCCCCCACTCTCCACATCCCCCCCTACAACTCCATACCCCTCCCCCTACATCCCCTCCCTCCCTCCCTCACCCCCTCACCCCCCCTCCCCCCTCGCACACCTCTCCCCCCACCCCCCAATCCCTTCTCTCGACCCCTCCCCTCCCCCCCCACACTCCTCCCCCCTACACCCGTCCCCCCTCCCTCTCTTTCCCCTCCCCCCCACACCCCTCCCCCCACCCCCCATCCCTCCTCTTGCCCCTTCCCCTCCCCCCACTCTCCCCATCCCCCCTCCCCCCCCACACCCCTCCCCCCTACACCCTGCCCCCCCCCCTCTCTCTCCCCCCGCCCCCGGTCCAGGTGAAAGGTGGATCTCCCGGAATGAGCTGTTGCCGTGCAGGAGCCGAGCATTGCCCGCGGACGATGGAGACGCCTCATTCCCGAACATCAGCGGCCGGCCTCGGGGGGAGGTTCCTGGACAATCGGCAGCTCGGCCCGGTGTGACGGTGAGGCTGGAGCCGCTGGTCACTGCTGGACCTGTAATACAGACAGCAGGGTCAGGTGCTGGTGTGCCCAGGGGTGACAGGCAGAGTAACCCGACAGGGCAGGGCTCAGTCCTTAGTCTGGGCCATGGGATCAAAGGGTATGGGGAGAAAGCAGGCACGGGGCACTGAGGGAATGATCAGCCATGATCATAGTGAATGGTGGAGCAGGCTCGAAGGGCCCAATGTCCTACTCATGCTCCTATTTTCTATGTTTCTATGTTTCTATGTTCAAGGACCCAAGGTTGTGTCGGGGAGGTCGGGGGTGAAGGTTCAATGACCCACAGGTTGTGTCGGGGAGGTCGGGGGTGAAGGTTCAATGACCCACAGGTTGTGTCCGGGAGGTCGGGGGTGAAGGTTCAATGACCCACAGGTTGTGTCCGGGAGGTTGGGGGTGAAGGTTCAATGACCCACAGGTTGTGTCCGGGAGGTCGGGAGTGAAGGTTCAACATACCGCAGGAGAAGGGTCCACAGCCAGCTAGGGAATGGAAGACCAGCAGGAAGAGTAGTGCAAGGAAGGTAGTGTAGGGGTCCCATGTGGTCATCCCCCTGCAAAACAGATACACTGCTTTGGGTACTGTTGAGGGGGAGGACTCATCAGGGGAGGGCAGCAGCAGCCAAGTTCATGGCACCGTGGCTGGCTTTGCTGTACAGGAGGGCAGGAAAAAGAGTGGGAGAGCGATAGTGATAGGGGATTCTATTGTACGGGGAATAGATAGGCGTTTCTGCGGCCGCAACCGAGACTCCAGGATGTTATGTTGCCTCCCTGGTGCAAGGGTCAAGGATGTCTCGGAGCGGGTGCAGGACATTCTGAAAAGGGAGTACAGCCAGTTGTCGTGGTGCACATTGGTACCAACGATATAGGTAAAAAAAGGGATGAGGTCCTACGAGACGAATTTAAGGAGCTAGGAGCTAAATTAAAAAGTAGGACCTCAAAAGTAGTAATCTCGGGATTGCTACCAGTGCCACGTGCTAGTCAGAGTAGAAATCGCAGGATAGCTCAGATGAATACGTGGCTTGAGCAGTGGTGCAGCAGGGAGGGATTCAAATTCCTGGGGCATTGGAACCGGTTTTGGGGGAGGTGGGACCAGTACAAACCAGACAGTCTGCACTTGGGCAGGACCGGAACCAATGTCCTAGGGGGAGTGTTTGCTAGTGCTGTTGGGGAGGAGTTAAACTAATATGGCAGGGGGGTGGGAACCAATGCAGGGAGACAGAGGGAAACAAAAAGGAGACAAAAACAAAAGACGGAAAGGAGATGAGTAAAAGTGGAGGGCAGAGAAACCCAAGGCAAGAAACAAAAAGGGTCACTGAATATAAAGGGGCTGCAGGAGGGGTCAAAACTAAAAATCATGGTTTAAAAACTAGTATTAAAACACTCTACCTAAATGCCCACAGCATTCGAAATAAAGTAAATGAGTTGACGGCACAAATCATTACAAATGGGTATGATTTGGTGGCCATTACAGAAACATGGTTGCAGGGTGGCCAAGACTGGGAATTAAACATACAAGGGTATCTTACAATTCGGAAAGATAGACAAGAAGGGAAAGGAGGTGGGGTAGCTCTGTGAATAAAGGATAATATCAGGGCAGTTGTGAGAGATGATATTAGCTCTAATGAATAAAATGTTGAATCATTGTGGGTGGAGATTAGAGATAGCAAGGGGAAAAAGGTCACTGGTGGGCGTAGTTTATAGGCCCCCAAATAATAACTTCATTGTGGGGCGGGCAATAATCAAGGGAATAATGGAGGCATGTGAAAAAAGAACGGCAGTAACCATGGGGGATTTTAACCTACATATCGATTGGTCAAATCAAATCACACGGGGTAGCCTGGAGGAGGAATTCATAGAATGCATACGGGATTGTTTCTTAGAACAGTATGTTACAGAACCTACAAGGGAGCAAGCCATCTTAGATCTGGTCCTGTGTAATGAGACAGGAAAAATAAACGATCTCCTAGTAAAAGATCCTCTCGGAATGAGCGACCACAGTATGGTTGAATTTGTAATACAGATTGAGGGTGAGGAAGTTGTGTCAGAAACGAGCATACTATACTTAAACAAAGGGGACGACAGTGGGATGAGGGCAGAGTTGGCTAAAGTAGACTGGAAACAAAGACTAAATGGTGGCACAATTGAGGAACAGTGGAGGACTTTTAAGGAGCTCTTTCATAGTGCGCAACAAAAATATATTCCAGTGGAAAAGAAGGGCGGCAAGAGAAGGGATAACCAGCCGTGGATAACCAAGGAAATAAAGGAAAGTATCAAATCAAAGACCAATGCGTATAAGGTGGCCAAGGTTAGTGGGAAAATAGAGGATTGGGAAAATTTTAAGCAACAGCAAAGAATGACTAAAAAAGAAATAAAGAAAGGGAAGATAGATTACGAAGGTAAACTTGCGCAAAACATAAAAACAGATAGTAAAAGCTTTTACAGATATATAAAACGGAAAAGAGTGACTAAAGTAATGTTGGTCCCTTAGAAGATGAGAAGGAGGATTTAATAATGGGAAATGTGGAAATGGCTGAGACCTTAAACAATTATTTTGCTTCGGTCTTCACAGTGGAAGACACAGAAACCATGCCAAAAATTGCTGGTCACAGGAATGTGGGAAGGGAGGACCTTGAGACAATCACTATCACTAGGGGGTTAGTGCTGGACAGGCTAATGGGACTCAAGGTAGACAAGTCCCCTGGTCCTGATGAAATGCATCCCAGGATATTAAAAGAGATGACGGAAGTTATAGCAGATGCATTCGTTATAATCTACTAAAATTCTCTGGACTCTGGGGAGGAACCAGCGGATTGGAAAGCAGCTAATGTAACGCCTCTGTTTAAAAAAGGGGGCAGACTAAAGGCAGGTAACTATAGGCCGGTTAGTTTAACATCTGTAGTGGGGAAAATGCTTGAAACTATCATTAAGGAAGAAATAGCGGGACATCTAGATAGGAATAGTGCAATCAAGCAGACGCAGCATGGATTCATGAAGGGGAAATCATGATTAACTAATTTACTGGAATTCTTTGAGGATATAACGAGCATGGTGGATAGAGGTGTACCGATGGATGTGGTGTATTTAGATTTCCAAAAGGTATTCGATAAGGTGCCACACAAAAGGTTACTGCAGAAGACAAAGGTACGCGGAGTCAGTGGAAATGTATTAGCATGGATAGAGAATTGGCTGGCTAACAGAAAGCAGAGAGTCGGGATAAATGGGTCCTTTTCAGGTTGGAAATCGGTGGTTAGTGATGTGCCACAGGGATCAGTGCTGGGACCACAACTGTTTACAATATACATAGATGACCTGGAAGAGGGGACAGAGTGTAGTGCAACAAAATTTGAGAATGACACAAAGATTAGTGGGAAAGCGGGTTGTGTAGAGGACACAGAGAGGCTGCAAAGAGATTTAGATAGGTTAAGCGAATGGGCTAAGGTTTGGCAGATGGAATACAATGTCGGAAAGTGTGAGGTCATCCACCTTGGGAAAAAAAACAGTAAAAGGGAATATTATTTGAATGGGGAGAAATTACAACATGCTGCGGTGCAGAGGGACCTGGGGGTCCTTGTGCATGAATCCCAAAAGGTTAGTTTGCAGATGCAGTCGGTAATCAGGAAGGTGAATGGAATGTTGGCCTTCATTGCGAGAGGGATGGAGTACAAAAGCAAGGAGGTCCTGCTGCAACTGTATAGGGTATTGGTGAGGCCGCACCTGGAGTACTGCGTGCAGTTTTGGTCACCTTACTTAAGGAAGGATATACTAGCTTTACATGGGGTACAGAGACGATTCACTCGGCTGATTCCGGAGATGATGGGGTTACCTTATGATGATAGATTGAGTAGACTGGGTCTTTACTCGTTGGAGTTCAGAAGGATGAGGGGTGATCTTATAGAAACATTTAAAATAATGAAAGGGATAGACAAGATCGAGGCAGAGAGGTTGTTTCCACTGGTAGGGGAGACTAGAACTAGTGGGCACAGCCTCAAAATACGGGGGAGCCAATTTAAAACCGAGTTGAGAAGGAATTTCTTCTCCCAGAGTGTTGTGAATCTGTGGAATTCCCGGCCCAAGGAAGCAGTTGAGGCGAGCTCATTGAATGTATTCAAGTCACAGATAGATAGATTTTTAACCAATAAGGGAATTAAGGGTTACGGGGAGAGGGCGGGTAAGTGGAGCTGAGTCCACGGCCAGATCAGCCATGATCTTGTTGAATGGCGGAGCAGGCTCGAGGGGCTAGATGGCCTGCTCCTGTTCCTAATTCTTACGTTCTTATGTTCTTATGTGTCCGGGGGGGGTGAAAGTTCATGGACCCACAGGTTGTGTCGGGGAGGTCGGGGGTGAAGGTTCATGGACCGACAGGTTGTGTCCGGGGGGGGTTGGGGGTGAAGGTTCATGGACCCACAGGTTGGGTCGGGGGTGAAGGTTCAAGGACCCACAGGTTGGGTCGGGGGGTGGTCAGGGGTGAAGGTTCAAGGACCCACAGGTTGGGTCGTGGGGGGTCGGGGGTGAAGGTTCAAGGACCCACAGGTTGTGTCGGGGAGGTCGGGGGTGAAGGTTCATGGACCGACAGGTTGTGTCCGGGGGGGTTGGGGGTGAAGGTTCATGGACCCACAGGTTGGGTCGGGGGTGAAGGTTCAAGGACCCACAGGTTGGGTCGGGGGGTGGTCAGGGGTGAAGGTTCAAGGACCCACAGGTTGGGTCGTGGGGGGTCGGGGGTGAAGGTTCAAGGACCCACAGGTTGAGTCGGGAGGTCGGGGGTGAAGGTTCAAGGACCCACAGGTTGAGTCGGGGGGCGTCGGGGGTGAAGGTTCAAGGACCCACAGGTTGGGTCGGGGGGGTCGGGGGTGAAGGTTCATGGACCCACAGGTTTTGTTTTTTTTTTGAAATTCGTAGCCAATCGTTCCAATTCTTTGTCAAATCACAAACGCCAGAGGTTACCTTGGGCCCATTCAAGGATCACTCTGGGGGGGTGTCGGGGGTGAAGATTCAAGGACCCACAGGTTTGGTCGGGGGGTCGGGGGTGAAGGTTCAAGGACCCACAGGTTGGGTCGGCCTACACTGCACTGACGACTGCTCCCAGTGGGTGATACTCGGGATCTCAGTCGGATAATCAGATGTGGCGATAAATGGCAGGTCACACCGTGGGCATTATGGGATGTCTCAGGTGTTGCTCATGTGACAGGAAAAGTCTGGTTACCTTGACGATGGTGACGAAGGTGCTGTAGAGGAAACTGAGAATAAAGAGAATGGTGAAGGCAGCGACTGTCAGCACATTCCCGTCTCCATCCCAATCTCCCGCTTCCTCCTGTCGAAATCTCGACCTCAGAAAAGAATGACTCCGACACTTACAGCTCCGATGGAAGTTTCCCTTTTAATTTACTTGCTCGCAAGGGGTAGGTTTCACTCAGTCAAGGGCAAAATGAAACCTCCCCAATGGTACAGCTTCACAAGATATTTATACAGTAAAACCCAAGTTCTGGCCTCTCCCTGTGTATTGCTCTGTCTCACAGTCAGTGAATACAGATAAAGAGTTAATTACTATATCCTGGTACTGAAATGGTCTCGAGATATTTCCTTTTGTCAGGGTTATCAGAAAGCCAAACGGCCATTACTCCATGAGTCATAGGTAATGGGCTATCACCTGTCTTGTATTGTATCAGGATTATCCAATTTCCTGGTCAGTTTACCTGTTTGCTTCAAATGGATGAGGTAAAGGAAAGAGATAATGGCTAGAAGATAAGGGTGGGGTGACATGGAACTCCTGTAGTGTAGACAATAGGAGAGCACCATGGGGGTTACTTGTCTCAGCATGACTTGTCTCCTAGCTGTCTGATAACCATCAGCCATCTAACAGCAGGTTTAGCTGTTTAAAATAAGCTGGCTGCTAAAATGCAGAAAGTTCTGGAAGGGCCAGGACTCCATTTTAATCAAAAGGCACACAAATACCGTTTGGTATCAGCTTAGATAAAAATACATTTCCACATTCCCCCATTTTGTCCTTCACAAGGACAACTCAATCCATTCTGATCTTGTACAGTCTCTCCATTTCCATTTCTACACAAGAGCCTTCAGCAGTTGTTGCTACCATAACTCTAGCCGTGGTCTCGGTAGGTAACATAGTTTCTCCAACCCTGGCACAGCAACACTTAATGACGACAAATAATAGATACAGGGCGAAGACTATCAGCAGGAATATGATCAAACCCTGTACCACAGATTTCCCCAGGGCTCCCAACCATCCTGATGCCCAACCCCACAAGGTGATACCGTCCTGGCCAACTGTCTGTTTATACTCTATTACCTTTTTCCTGATGTTTTCAGCTAGACTGCCGATATCTTCTGATTTATCTGGGATATATGTACAGCATTCTCCACCTATTAATGCGCATGTCCCTCCCTCCTTGGCTAGGAGATAATCTAAGGCCATACGATTTTGGAGAGCCACTGTTCGAATAGCTACCATTTCGTCATTTATCCCTTCAAAGGCTTGGGAAGTTGCGTTGGCTACTGATTCTACTAAGTTAGCCAGTTCCCGTAACTGCCATTCGGTCGATGCTATTCCATAGGGTGGCACCATTACCTTGAATATTCCGTTTAGCCACGTCAAATCCCGTTTAAATCTGTGGCTTCCATAGGCCTCCCTTAGAGTCCTTACTGATCTGATAAGGGGTACCACATATCCTAAGTAACAGGACCCTGTCCAGTTGGCTGGTAACCATGGGTAGGCTTTATGGCCACAAATAAAGTAGGTGCAATTATAGGACGTCAGCTCCTGGTCCTTTCGCACTGTCCCTACTCGAGTGGTCTCACCTTCCCACCCTTCACCTGGGGCTTTGTTATGGACCGTTGTCCAGCCAACGGTTGCTATCTTTCTCTCAGTCGGATTAGTTGTGGCTTGTCATTTAGTCATTTGGGAACACTTGCTGCGTCCCATTTCTGGTCCTTTTGTCTCATTACTCACTAGGCATATTATACCCTCAGGATTTCTTATTCTGGGAGTAATGCTTAGGAAGGGAGGCTGATGGTTATTATCATAATTGGGCTGGTACCATCCCTGGAAGGCTGTAAGTTTATACCCTGCCGACTTCCATTCTGTTTGCTCCTTTGTTTCTGGCCCCTTAGTTAGTTTTGTCCTGTTTTGCACTGTCAACCATTCTACCATTTCTGATTCGTTAAAGGGGACAGATCTCAGGGGAATACCCCCCCTGGAGTGGACAGGTACATGGGAACATATCCAGCAACTCGACAAGTTTCTTTCTTGAGCATACCTATGACTCAGAGCCATAAATACGTTTACGTGCAATTCCCTTCGGTGGTGGGTCTGTACCCCTGGTGTAATCAATAATGTGAAGTAAAACCCTGTCAAGTCCAGCACCATCAGTCCCCATAGTCCATACAGTTCTTTATTCAGTCTTCCTTTTTCTGTTCCTCTGATTCCTTCGTCCCTTCCTCCTGGTCGGGTGCCCGTTTGCAATGGGATGCGTGGATCCATGTTGGTCTTTCCTTTACCTTGATTGCAGTATTGGTCGCCAGCAAGACCTGGTATGGTCCTTCGAATCTTGGCTGTAGACTGCTTTTCCTTTTAAAAATCTTGATGTAAACGAATTCCCCTGGCTCCAGGTTATGACACTTCCCTTCCGCTGGCTTGACTTGGGCTTCCTTTACCTGTGAATGAAAGCTGGAAATACATTTGGTTAGTGCAATACAATAATTCAACATATTTTCCTCCATTTTGTGGATGTCCATCTGTTTTGCAGTAAATGGTGCTGTAAAAGGTAGTCGTTGGGGACGTCCCATAACTATCTCATGTGGTGACAAGCCTGTTGTTCTGTTGGTTGCAGATCGCATTACCATCAAAGCTAAGGGCAGCAGTTCTGTCCATTTCAGTCCAGTGTCATTGCATAGTTTTGCCAGCTTATTTTTAAGCATTCCATTATATCTTTCAACAAGTCCAGCTGATTGTGGATGATAACTGCAATGAAAACGTTGATTAATCTGTAAAGCTTTACACATTTCTCTTATGACAGTTCCCGTGAAATGTGACCCGTTATCACTGGAAAGCTTAGCAGGGATTCCGAAGCGCGGTACAATTTCTTTTAACAAACATTTAGCAACAGTAGTGGCATCGGCCTTTTTACATGGAAAGGCTTCAATCCATCTAGAGAACACATCTACAATAACTAATACATACTTGGATCCCATACACATAGGTAATTCAATAAAATCCATTTGTAAATGTACAAAAGGCCCGATTGGATTTGGGTGGGAGGCAGATTCTACTTTTTCCGTCTTACCCGGATTCATTGTCTGACAGGTAACACAATTTTCACAGATTTGTTTTGCAATTGCCGAAATACCTGGTGCATACCAAGTTGCCAAAATATAATCTGCCAATCCCCCTTTGCCTGCATGTGTGAATGCATGAACACATCGGGCAATCCATGGAAGTAAGGATCTAGGGGCCACCACGCGGCCGTCATGGTGAACCCATATTCCTTCTGGATTTTTATAACATTGATCCTTCGTCCAGGTCACCACCTCCTCCGTACTGGCCTGTGTCTGAAAGGCCAGCACGTCATTAATAGTGGGTGGCGGGTCTGAGCAATTATTTTTCCTTAGTGGGAACAATGACACCTGCATCCCCCCTTTCGACAGAGCTGCTGACTTAGCTGCATTATCAGCTCTGGCATTCCCAAGTGCCACCTCATTCGACTGGCCTGTATGTGCCTGGCATTTGATAATGGCAAGTTTTAAGGGGCATTGAATGGCTCGCAGGAGATTTTCCACTTGTTCTGCATTTTTGATAGGGGTTCCTGAAGAAGTCAGGTACCCGCGAATCTTCCAAATTTGTCCATAGTCATGTGATACCCCAAAAGCATACCTGGAGTCAGTGTAGATATTAACTGTGTGTCCTTCAGCCAGAATACAGGCTCGAGTTAACGCAAACAATTCGGCTTGTTGGGCTGAAAAGGAGTCTGGAAGAGAGGCTGTTTCGACAACATTAAACTGAGTTACAATTGCATAAGCCGCTCTAGGTTGGCCCCTTTCATTTCGTAAGGCTGATCCGTCAACATAGTACACTAGCTCAGGGTTACACATTGGTACATCTGTTAGATTGATACGTGGTTTAGTCACTAATTCGGTTACCATTTCACATGAATGGGGTTCGCCGTCGTCTTCCGTGGGGAGTAGAGTGGCTGGATTTAAGGTAGTACATCTTTTGATGACAAGGTTCGGATTTGATAACAGTTCGACCTCGTATGTAGTGGTTCTTGCGGAGGTTAGGTGTTGGGTGGCACATTTAGTAAGTAAAATCTCGACAGAGTGTGGGATATATAAAATGGTCTGATGATTTAGAGTTATTGGCTGAGCCTGTTGCATAGCATAATAAGCTGCTGCCAACGAAGGAAGACATCCTGGTAGTCCGCGTGCCACTGGGTCTAGTTGGGTACTGAAATGCCTGTCCCCATGTAACTGAGTCAAAACAGATTGTGCAAAACCCGACTTGTGATGCACAAATAAGTTGAATAGCTTAGTGTAATCTGGTAATCCCAAGGCTGGTGCTGAAGTGAGGGACTGCTTAAGGTTCTGGAAAGCATTCCGGGATACTTCATTCCACATCCTTTAAGCATTGTGAGAATATAGTAGATTCATTCACAGCTCGTAGGTCATGGACAAACCTCCATTTGTGTGGGCTTCTGAACTGGACAAATCTGTGTGTTACACGGACTTCTCATTTATGCTTATAGTGATTCACAGATCACAGAATGTAAAGTACTTGTTTTCTAATCTTATTAAAAGGCCTCCAAACCCAAGATTTTTCCAATACACTCAAAATGTTGATCAAGAGATCACCTGAAATATCTCAAAATCCCAATTCAACTATTGTACTGTCACTCTTTATCAAAAAAAAATCCTCTTACTGAGCTAGAAGCTTTTGTACCAAGAATTTACACCAAGGACAATGAGAGTGTACTCCCCCAGCCTGCACCTCGAGAGACCCACAAAGGCTTTTTTTTAAAAAAAAAAGGCATTACAACTTTTAACCACCGGGACCATGTCTCAACAAACCTATCCTTTGTGCATTTCCTAGCTCCGTAACCTCTCATCCGAATAAATCCACACCTGCGCTTCTAACTTAAAATGTCTTAAACTTCCCACATACAGGACAACACTATGAAGGGTTAAAAAACTTCACTTTGTTTGAAAAAGTGGGCGGAGCTAAAACAAACAGGCAGCTCCACAACTTTTCCAAACAGGTTTCCAGACACAAGGAAAAAAAGACAGAAGCACTCTCATTCAAAGACAAGACATTCACAAGTCTCTCTCCATTCAATAAAGCTTTTTCTTTTACTAGCTTCATTTTTTTTTCATAAGTCACTATCAGGTTCTCTTTTTTTTTACATTTGATTTACTTCCTCTGTTAATTTTACATGGGCTTGAAGAATCGGAACCCAGGCCTTTTCTATTACTTTCCTTTTTTTTTTCTACCTGGATCTCTGTTTATAAGACACTCCTGGAGACACGTTGTTCTCTCTAAATTAAATGAACCATCGGGTGGAAATGGCCTGTTTTCACCCTTAGTCCACTTTACTGGTTTTTTGTTTCTTTGGTCAATTGAAGACTGACCACAATTCTGGAGCATGACATAGGCTGGTGTGCCTTTTGTGGTGTTTTAACTTGCTCCGGCACCTATTCTGGATGATTTAAGATTTTCCACAGTTTCTGATCTCACAATCCTTTCGGCCAACCGAGTTCTCTACGCCCACTTCTCCTGGCCGTTACGTGGCCTGAAAAGGCTCTTAATTCGGGCTCAGTCTGGGTGTGTGAGATATGTTGGCACGAACCAATCGTAGTTGATCAATCAGTTACTGTTTCTTTTCCTAATCAATCCTTGTGTTTTTTTTTCCGAATCACAATATTCCCTAGTGACTCTTCCCGTTTCTCTAATGGCAATGACTCACAAAGGTATTGCACACAACAGTAATACAAGGACAACAAACAATATTCCCGTGAGTACACAAATCATAACCTCGAAACAAATTCTCAGTCTGCGTTGTACGCCACTACAGACCGAGTCCTTAACTTATCCTAATAACAGCTGATAAAACTTAAGGTTCCGTACCCAAACTCTTTGATCGATTGCGCTCTTTTTTTTTTAATAGTCTTATCACAAAAGAACCCCTTCCGAATTAAAAACAATAAAAATCTTATCACATAAGAACCTTCGATCGATTATTAGCGCTTTCTTTTTTTTTTTAATAGTCTTATCACATAAGAACCCCTTCCGAATTAAAAACAATAAAAATCTTATCATATAAGAACCTGGAACCCTTTTCGATCGACTAGCGCTTTCTTTTACCTACTGAAACCTTCCCCGGGCTGTCTCGAGATTTTTTCCAGAACCTGTTCTCTTCTGCTGGCGAGCTGAGAAAGAAATGGTTATAAAAAAAATATCTTTAACTTTTAAATGCCGAGTCTTGTAGATGCAGTACCTCAGCTGTGGACAACAGATTACATCTGCGATTCAACAGTGAAGAAACCTCTTGTGAGCAAAGGCTCACCTTGTTTGGCCACCGAAGCCTTTCACTGGAGAGGCACTATGCCTGTATCCGTTTTACTCACAGAACAGAGAGTATGCATCTCGGTGGAACCTCCAATAACTGTCGAAATCTCGACCTCAGAAAAGAATGACTCCGACACTTACAGCTCCGATGGAAGTTTCCCTTTTAATTTACTTGCTCGCAAGGGGTAGGTTTCACTCAGTCAAGGGCAAAATGAAACCTCCCCAATGGTACAGCTTCACAAGATATTTATACAGTAAAACCCAAGTTCTGGCCTCTCCCTGTGTATTGCTCTGTCTCACAGTCAGTGAATACAGATAAAGAGTTAATTACTATATCCTGGTACTGAAATGGTCTCGAGATATTTCCTTTTGTCAGGGTTATCAGAAAGCCAAACGGCCATTACTCCATGAGTCATAGGTAATGGGCTATCACCTGTCTTGTATTGTATCAGGATTATCCAATTTCCTGGTCAGTTTACCTGTTTGCTTCAAATGGATGAGGTAAAGGAAAGAGATAATGGCTAGAAGATAAGGGTGGGGTGACATGGAACTCCTGTAGTGTAGACAATAGGAGAGCACCATGGGGGTTACTTGTCTCAGCATGACTTGTCTCCTAGCTGTCTGATAACCATCAGCCATCTAACAGCAGGTTTAGCTGTTTAAAATAAGCTGGCTGCTAAAATGCAGAAAGTTCTGGAAGGGCCAGGACTCCATTTTAATCAAAAGGCACACAAATACCGTTTGGTATCAGCTTAGATAAAAATACATTTCCACACTCCTTCCCTTCCTCTCCTGTCCCGTCCGGCGCCAATCCTGAAACCATTGAGCAATTGGGGCTGTTAGAGTTTCCTGTGGGCCTTCCACGGCCAGCAACATCTCAACACAGTGAGGGGGAGGGCACGGTGGGGGAACACTGGGGGCACTCACTCATCGGACAGGTTCCCTCCCTCCCTCCCTCCCTCTCCCCCTCACTCCCTCTCCCCCTCCCTCCCTCCCTCCCTTCCTCCCTCTCCCCCTCTCTCCCTCCCTCACCCCCTCCCTCCCTCCCTGACTCTCTCCAATTCTTTCTCTCTCTCTCTCTCTCTCCCTCCCTCTCTCCCTCCCTCTCTCTGTCTCTCTCTCTGTCTCTCTCTCCCTCTCCCTCTCTCTCTGTCTCTGTCTCTCTCTGTCTCTGTCTCTCTCTCTGTCTCTCTCCCTGACACTCTCCAATTCTTTTTCTCTCCCACCCTCTCTCTCCCCATCTCCCTCTCCCTCCCCTTCTCTCTCTCCCTCTGTCTCGCTCTCACTGTCTCTCTCTCTCTCTGTCTCTCTCGCACTGTCTCTGCCTCTCGCTCTCTCTCTGTCTCTCTCCCTGACACTCTCCGATTCTTTCTCTCTCCCACCCTCTCTCTCCCCCTCTCCATCTCCCTCCCCTTCTCTCTCTCCCTCCCCCCTCTCTCTCTCTCTCTCTCTCCCCCCCTCTCCCTCCACCTCTCTCCCCTTCTCTCTCCCCCTCCCCACCTCTCTCCCCTTCTCTCTCCCCCTCCCCCCCTCTCTCCCCTTCTCTCTCTCTCTCCCTCCCCCCTCTCTCTTCCCCCCTCTCTCTCTCACTCCCCCCTCTCTTTCTCCCTCCCCCCTCTCTCTCTCACTCCCCTGCTCTCTCTCTCCCTCCCCCTCTCTCTCTCCCTCCCCCTCTGTCTCCCCTTCTCTCTCTCTCCCCCCCCCTCTCTCTCTCTCTCTCTCTCTCTCCCTCCCCCTCCCACCCCCCTCTCTCTCAACCACCCCACTCTCTCTCTCTCTCCCTCCTTTCTCTCTCCCTCTCCCTCCTTTCTCTCTCCCTCCCCCCTCTCTCTCTCCCTCCCCCTTCTCTCACTCCCTCCCCCCTCTCTCACTCCCTCCGGGAGGCTAACGGGGCGCTGAGGACATTTTGCCCCCGGGGGCAGGCGGGGAAACGGATTTGTGTCGCGCTGTGGGAGCCATCTGTTTGTTGTTGGCAGGCAATGGGGAACGCTGGTTCGTCCGGGCCGCCCACAGAGCTCGGAGTGTCACCCCCCCCCCCACCAACCCATAGAGCTCGGAGTGACCCCCCCCCCACAGAGCTCGGAGTGACCCCCCCCCACAGAGCTCGGAGTGACCCCCCCCCACACAGAGCTCGGAGTGTCCCCCCCTCCCCCCACAGAGCTCGGAGTGACCCCCCCCCACACAGAGCTCGGAGTACCGCCCCCACCAACCCATAGAGCTCGGAGTGACCCCCCCTCCCACACAGAGCTCGGAGTAACCCCCCCCCCCACCCCCCACAGAGCTCGGAGTGACCCCCCCCCCCACACAGAGCTCGGAGTACCGCCCCCCACCAACCCACAGAGCTCGGAGTGACCCCCCCCCACACAGAGCTCGGAGTACCGCCCCCACCAACCCATAGAGCTCGGAGTGACCCCCCCCCCCACACAGAGCTCGGAGTAACCCCCCCCCCCCACCCCCCACAGAGCTCGGAGTGACCCCCCCCCCCCACCCCCACACAGAGCTCGGAGTGACCCCCCCCCCCCACACAGAGCTCGGAGTACCGCCCCCACCAACCCATAGAGCTCGGAGTGACCCCCCCTCCCACACAGAGCTCGGAGTGACCCCCCCCCCTACACAGAGCTCGGAGTGACCCCCCCCCCACACAGAGCTCGGAGTCCCCCCCCCACCAACCCATAGAACTCGGAGTGACCCCCCCCCCACACAGAGCTCGGAGTCCCCCCCCCACCAACCCATAGAACTCGGAGTGACCCCCCCCCCTACACAGAGCTCGGAGTACCGCGCCCCACCACACAGTGCTCGGAGTGACCCCCCCTCCCACCACACAGAGCTCGGAGTGACCCCCCCC
>NW_027252321.1:0-27033 GCF_044704955.1 Pristiophorus japonicus | reverse complement strand
GGCGATGGGGAGAGGGAGGGAGTGTGGGCGATGGTGAGAGGATAGGAGTGTGGGCGATGGGGAGAGGGAGGGAGTGTGGGCGACGGGGAGAGGGCGGGAGTGTGGGAGAGGGAGGGAGTGTGGGCGATGGTGAGAGGGCAGGAGTGTGGGCGACGGTGAGAGGGAGGGAGTGTGGGCGACGGGGAGAGGGCGGGAGTGTGGGCGACGGGGAGAGGACGGGAGTGTGGGCGACGGGGAGAGGGCAGGAGTGTGGGCGACGGTGAGAGGGAGGGAGTGTGGGCGATGGGAAGAGGCGGGAGTGTGGGCGACGGGGAGAGGACGGGAGTGTGGGCGATGGGAAGAGGGCGGGAGTGTGGGCGACGGGGAGAGGACGGGAGTGTGGGCGATGGGAAGAGGACGGGAGTGTGGGCGACGAAGAGAGGGAGGGAGTGTGGGCGATGGGGAGAGGGAGGGAGGGTGGGTGGGCGACACGGAGAGGGAGGGAGAGTGGGCGATGGTGAGAGGGAGGGAGTGTGGGCGATGGGAAGAGGGCGGGAGTGTGGGCGATGGTGAGAGGGCAGGAGTGTGGGCGACGGGGAGAGGGAGGGAGTGTGGGCGATGGTGAGAGGGCAGGAGTGTGGGCGATGGTGAGAGGGAGGGAGTGTGGGCGATGGGAAGAGGGCGGGAGTGTGGGCGATGGTGAGAGGGCAGGAGTGTGGGCGATGGTGAGAGGGAGGGAGTGTGAGCGACGGGGAGAGGACGGGAGTGTGGGCGATGGGAAGAGGGAGGGAGTGTGGGCGATGGTGAGAGGGCAGGAGTGTGGGCGATGGTGAGAGGGAGGGAGTGTGGGCGACGGGGAGAGGGAGGGAGTGTGGGCGACGGGGAGAGGGAGGGAGTGTGGGCGATGGTGAGAGGGAGGGAGTGTGGGCGACGGGGAGAGGGAGGGAGTGTGGGCGATGGGAAGAGGGCGGGAGTGTGGGCGACGGGGAGAGGACGGGAGTGTGGGCGATGGGAAGAGGGAGGGAGTGTGGGCGATGGTGAGAGGCAGGAGTGTGGGCGATGGTGAGAGGGAGGGAGTGTGGGCGACGGGGAGAGGGAGGGAGTGTGGGCGATGGTGAGAGGGAGGGAGTGTGGGCGACGGGGAGAGGGAGGGAGTGTGGGCGATGGGAAGAGGGCGGGAGTGTGGGCGACGGGGAGAGGACGGGAGTGTGGGCGATGGGAAGAGGGCGGGGAGTGTGGGCGACGGGGAGAGGACGGGAGTGTGGGCGATGGGAAGAGGACGGGAGTGTGGGCGACGGGGAGAGGGCGGGATTGTGGGCGACGGGGAGAGGGAGGGAGGGTGGGCGACGGGGAGAGGGAGGGAGGGTGGGCGATGGGGAGAGGACGGGAGTGTGGGCGACGGGGAGAGGACGGGATTGTGGGCGACGGGGAGAGGACGGGAGTGTGGGCGACGGGGAGAGGGGAGGGAGGGTGGGCGATGGGGAGAGGGAGGGAGGGTGGGCGATGGGGAGAGGGAGGGAGGGTGGGCGAAGGGGAGAGGACGGGAGTGTGGGCGATGGGGAGAGGGAGGGAGTGTGGGCGATGGTGAGAGGGCAGGAGTGTGGGCGACGGAGAGAGGACGGGAGTGTGGGCGACGGGAGAGGGCGGGAGTGTGCGCGACGGGGAGAGGACGGGAGTGTGGGCGATGGGAAGAGGACGGGAGTGTGGGCGACGGGGAGAGGACGGGAGTGTGGGCGATGGGGAGAGGGAGGGAGTGTGGGCGATGGGGAGAGGGAGGGAGGGTGGGCGATTGGGGAGAGGGAGGGAGGGTGGGCAACGGGGAGAGGGAGGGAGTGTGGGCGATGGGGAGAGGGAGGGAGGGTGGGCAACGGGGAGAGGGAGGGAGTGTGGGCGATGGGAGAGGGAGGAGGGTGGGCGATGGGGAGAGGGGGGGAGGGTGGGCTACGGGGAGAGGGAGGGAGTGTGGGCGATGGGGAGAGGGAGGGAGGGTGGGCGATGGGGAGAGGGAGGGAGGGTGGGCAACGGGGAGAGGGAGGGAGTGTGGGCGATGGGGAGAGGGAGGGAGTGTGGGCGAAGGGGAGAGGACGGGAGTGTGGGCGAAGGGGAGAGGACGGGAGTGTGGGCGACGGGGAGAGGACGGGAGTGTGGGCGATGGGGACAGGGAGGGAGTGTGGGCGACGGGGAGAAGACGGGAGTGTGGGCGACGGGGAGAGGACGGGAGTGTGGGCGACGAAGAGAGGGAGGGAGTGTGGGCGACGGGGAGAGGACGGGAGTGTGGGCGACGGGGAGAGGACGGGAGTGTGGGCGACGAAGAGAGGGAGGGAGTGTGGGCGACGGGGAGAGGACGGGAGTGTGGGCGACGGGGAGAGGACGGGAGTGTGGGCGACGGGGAGAGGACGGGAGTGTGGGCGACGAAGAGAGGGAGGGAGTGTGGGCGACGGTGAGAGGGAGGGAGTGTGGGCGACAGGTAGAGGGAGGGTGGGTGGGCGACAGGTAGAGGGAGGGTGGGTGGGCGACACGGAGAGGGAGGAGAGTGGGCGATGGGGAGAGGGCGGGAGTGTGGGCGATGGTGAGAGGGAGGGAGTGTGGGCGACGCGGAGAGGGAGGGAGTGTGGGCGACGGGGAGAGGGAGGGAGTGTGGGCGACGGGGAGAGGGAGGGAGTGTGGGCGACGCGGAGAGGGAGGGAGTGTGGGTGACGAGAGGGCGGGAGTGTGGGCGACGAGAGGGCGGGAGTGTGGGCAACGAGGAGAGGGCGGGAGTGTGGGCGACGCGGAGAGGGAGGGAGTGTGGGTGACGGGGAGAGGGCGGGAGTGTGGGCGACGCGGAGAGGGAGGGAGTGTGGGCGACGGGGAGAGGGCGGGAGTGTGGGCGATGGGGAGGGGACGGGTGTGTGGGCGATGGGGAGAGGGCGGGAGTGTGGGCGACGCGGAGAGGGAGGGAGTGTGGGCGACGGGGAGAGGGAGGGAGTGTGGGCGACGGGGAGAGGGAGGGAGTGTGGGCGATGGTGAGAGGGAGGGAGTGTGGGCGATGGGGAGAGGGAGGGAGTGTGGGCGATGGTGAGAGGGCGGGTGTGTGGGCGACGGTGAGAGGGCGGGAGTGTGTCCGATGGGGAGGGGACGGGTGTGTGGGCGATGGGGAGAGGGCGGGAGTGTGGGCGATGGGGAGAGGACGGGAGTGTGGGCGATGGTGAGAGGGCGGGTGTGTGGGCGACGGTGAGAGGGCGGGAGTGTGTCCGATGGGGAGGGGACGGGTGTGTGGGCGATGGGGAGAGGGCGGGAGTGTGGGCGAAGGTGAGAGGGAGGGAGTGTGGGCGATGGGAGGGAGGGAGTGTGGGCGATGGGGAGAGGACGGGAGTGTGGGCGACGGGGAGAGGGAGGGAGTGTGGGCGACGGGGAGAGGACGGGAGTGTGGGTGACGGGGAGAGGGAGGGAGTGTGGGCGACGCGGAGAGGGAGGGAGTGTGGGCGAGGGTGAGAGGGCGGGAGTGTGGGCGACGCGGAGAGGGCGGGAGTGTGGGCGACGCGGAGAGGGAGGGAGTGTGGGCGACGGGGAGAGGGAGGGAGTGTGGGCGACGGGGAGAGGACGGGAGTGTGGGCGACGGGGAGAGGGAGGGAGTGTGGGCGACGGTGAGAGGACGGGAGTGTGGGCGATGGGGAGAGGACGGGAGTGTGGGCGATGGGGAGAGGACGGGAGTGTGGGCGATGGTGAGAGGGCAGGAGTGTGGGCGACGGGGAGAGGACGGGAGTGTGGGCGATGGTGAGAGGGCAGGAGTGTGGGCGATGGGGAGAGGACGGGAGTGTGGGCGACGGGGAGAGGGAGGGAGTGTGGGCGATGGGGAGAGGACGGGAGTGTGGGCGATGGTGAGAGGGCAGGAGTGTGGGCGACGGGGAGAGGACGGGAGTGTGGGCGATGGGGAGAGGGAGGGAGTGTGGGCGATGGGGAGAGGGAGGGAGGGTGGGCAACGGGGAGAGGGAGGGAGTGTGGGCGATGGGGAGAGGGAGGGAGGGTGGGCGATGGGGAGAGGGAGGGAGGGTGGGCGACGGGGAGAGGGAAGGAGGGTGGGCGAAGGGGAGAGGACGGGAGTGTGGGCGAAGGGGAGAGGACGGGAGTGTGGGCGACGGGGAGAGGACGGGAGTGTGGGCGACGGGGAGAGGACGGGAGTGTGGGCGACGGGGAGAGGACGGGAGTGTGGGCGACGGGGAGAGGACGGGAGTGTGGGCGACGGGGAGAGGGAGGGAGTGTGGGCGATGGGGAGAGGGAGGGAGGGTGGGCGACGGGGAGAGGGAGGGAGGGTGGGCAACGGGGAGAGGGAGGGAGTGTGGGCGATGGGGAGAGGGAGGGAGGGTGGGCAACGGGGAGAGGGAGGGAGTGTGGGCGATGGGGAGAGGGAGGGAGGGTGGGCGATGGGGAGAGGGAGGGAGGGTGGGCAACGGGGAGAGGGAGGGAGGGTGGGCGAAGGGGAGAGGACGGGAGTGTGGGCGAAGGGGAGAGGACGGGAGTGTGGGCGACGGGGAGAGGACGGGAGTGTGGGCGACGGGGAGAGGACGGGAGTGTGGGCGACGGGGAGAGGACGGGAGTGTGGGCGACGGGGAGAGGGAGGGAGGGTGGGCGATGGGGAGAGGGAGGGAGTGTGGGCGACGGTGAGAGGGCGGGAGTGTGGGCGAAGGGGAGAGGGAGGGAGGGTGGGCGACGCGGAGAGGGAGGGAGTGTGGGCGACGGGGAGAGGGAGGGAGTGTGGGCGACGGTGAGAGGGCGGGAGTGTGGGCGAAGGGGAGAGGGAGGGAGGGTGGGCGACGCGGAGAGGGAGGGAGTGTGGGCGACGGGGAGAGGGAGGGAGTGTGGGCGACGGGGAGAGGGAGGGAGTGTGGGCGATGGTGAGAGGGCAGGAGTGTGGGCGACGGTGAGAGGGAGGGAGTGTGGGCGACGGGGAGAGGGCGGGAGTGTGGGCGACGGGGAGAGGACGGGAGTGTGGGCGATGGGAAGAGGGCGGGAGTGTGGGCGACGGGGAGAGGACGGGAGTGTGGGCGATGGGGAGAGGGCGGGAGTGTGGGCGACGGGGAGAGGACGGGAGTGTGGGCGACGGGGAGAGGACGGGATTGTGGGCGACGGGGAGAGGACGGGAGTGTGGGCGACGGGGAGAGGACGGGAGTGTGGGCGATGGGAAGAGGGCGGGAGTGTGGGCGACGAAGAGAGGGAGGGAGTGTGGGTGATGGGGAGAGGGAGGGAGGGTGGGCGATGGGGAGAGGGAGGGAGGGTGGGCGATGGGGAAAGGGAGGGAGTGTGGGCGACGGGGAGAAGACGGGAGTGTGGCCACGGGGAGAGGACGGGAGTGTGGGCGATGGGAAGAGGACAGGAGTGTGGGCGACGGGGAGAGGGAGGGAGTGTGGGCGATGGGAAGAGGACAGGAGTGTGGGCGACGGGGAGAGGACGGGAGTGTGGGCGATGGGGAGAGGGCGGTAGTGTGGGCGATGGGGAGAGGTCGGCAGTGTGGGCGATGGGGAGAGGGCGGTAGTGTGGGCGATGGGGAGAAGACGGGAGTGTGGGCGACGGGGTGAGGACGGGAGTGTGGGCGACGGGGAGAGGACGGGAGTGTGGGCGACAGTGAGAGGTCGGCAGTGTGGGCGATGGGGAGAGGGCGGGAGTGTGGGCGATGGGGAGAAGACGGGAGTGTGGGCGACGGGGAGAGGGCGGGAGTGTGGGCGACGGGGAGAGGTCGGCAGTGTGGGCGATGGGGAGAGGGCGGTAGTGTGGGCGATGGGGAGAAGACGGGAGTGTGGGCGACGGGGTGAGGACGGGAGTGTGGGCGACGGGGAGAGGACGGGAGTGTGGGCGACGGGGACAGGGCGGGAGTGTGGGCGATGGGGAGAAGACGGGAGTGTGGGCGACGGGGAGAGGACGGGAGTGTGGACGACGAAGAGAGGGAGGGAGTGTGGGCAACGGGGAGAGGGAGGGAGTGTGGGCGATGGTGAGAGGGAGGGAGTGTGGGCGACAGGGAGAGGACGGGAGTGTGGGCGATGGGGAGAGGGCGGGAGTGTGGGCGACGGGGAGAGGACGGGAGTGTGGGCGATGGGGAGAGGGCGGGAGTGTGGGCGACAGGGAGAGGACGGGAGTGTGGGCGATGGGGAGAGGACGGGAGTGTGGGCGATGGGAAGAGGGCGGGAGTGTGGGCGACGGGGAGAGGACGGGAGTGTGGGCGATGGGGAGAGGGCGGGAGTGTGGGCGACGGGGAGAGGACGGGAGTGTGGGCGACGGGGAGAGGACGGGATTGTGGGCGACGGGGAGAGGACGGGAGTGTGGGCGACGGGGAGAGGACGGGAGTGTGGGCGATGGGAAGAGGGCGGGAGTGTGGGCGACGAAGAGAGGGAGGGAGTGTGGGTGATGGGGAGAGGGAGGGAGGGTGGGCGATGGGGAGAGGGAGGGAGGGTGGGCGATGGGGAGAGGGAGGGAGGGTGGGCGAAGGGGAGAGGACGGGAGTGCGGGCGACAGTAAGAGGTCGGCAGTGTGGGCGATGGGGAGAGGGCGGAAGTGTGGGCGATGGGGAAAGGGAGGGAGTGTGGGCGACGGGGAGAAGACGGGAGTGTGGCCACGGGGAGAGGACGGGAGTGTGGGCGATGGGAAGAGGACAGGAGTGTGGGCGACGGGGAGAGGGAGGGAGTGTGGGCGATGGGAAGAGGACAGGAGTGTGGGCGACGGGGAGAGGACGGGAGTGTGGGCGACAGTGAGAGGTCGGCAGTGTGGGCGATGGGGAGAGGGCGGGAGTGTGGGCGATGGGGAGAAGACGGGAGTGTGGGCGACGGGGAGAGGACGGGAGTGTGGGCGACGGGGAGAGGACGGGAGTGTGGGCGACAGTGAGAGGTCGGCAGTGTGGGCGATGGGGAGAGGGCGGGTGTGTGGGCGATGGGGAGAAGACGGGAGTGTGGGCGACGGGGAGAGGACGGGAGTGTGGGCGACGGGGAGAGGACGGGAGTGTGGGCGACGGGGAGAGGACGGGAGTGTGGGCGACGGGGAGAGGGAGGGAGTGTGGGCGACGGGGAGAGGACGGGAGTGTGGGCGATGGGAAGAGGACGGGAGTGTGGACGACGAAGAGAGGGAGGGAGTGTGGGCAACGGGGAGAGGGAGGGAGTGTGGGCGATGGTGAGAGGGAGGGAGTGTGGGCGACAGGGAGAGGACGGGAGTGTGGGCGACGGGGAGAGGACGGGAGTGTGGGCGACGGGGAGAGGGAGGGAGTGTGGGCGACGGGGAGAGGACGGGAGTGTGGGCGATGGGAAGAGGACGGGAGTGTGGGCGACGGGGAGAGGACGGGAGTGTGGGCGATGGGAAGAGGACGGGAGTGTGGACGACGAAGAGAGGGAGGGAGTGTGGGCGATGGGGAGAGGGAGGGAGGGTGGGTGGGCGACACGGAGAGGGAGGGAGAGTGGGCGATGGGGAGAGGGCGGGAGTGTGGGCGATGGTGAGAGGGCGGGAGTGTGGGCGACGGTGAGAGGGAGGGAGTGTGGGCGATGGTGAGAGGATGGGAGTGTGGGCGATGGGGAGAGGGAGGGAGTGTGGGCGACGGGGAGAGGGCGGGAGTGTGGGAGAGGGAGGGAGTGTGGGCGATGGTGAGAGGGCGGGAGTGTGGGCGATGGTGAGAGGGCGGGAGTGTGGGCGATGGTGAGAGGACGGGAGTGTGGGCGACGGGGACAGGGCGGGAGTGTGGGCGATGGTGAGAGGGCGGGAGTGTGGGCGACGGGGAGAGGGAGGGAGTGTGGGCGACGGGGAGAGGACGGGAGTGTGGGCGACGGGGAGAGGGCGGGAGTGTGGGCGACGGGGAGAGGGAGGGAGTGTGGGCGATGGTGAGAGGGCGGGAGTGTGGGCGACGGGGAGAGGGAGGGAGTGTGGGCGACGGGGAGAGGACGGGAGTGTGGGCGACGGGGAGAGGGCGGGAGTGTGGGCGACGGGGAGAGGGAGGGAGTGTGGGCGACGGGGAGAGGGAGGGAGTGTGGGCGATGGTGAGAGGGCAGGAGTGTGGGCGACGGTGAGAGGGAGGGAGTGTGGGCGACGGGGAGAGGGAGGGAGTGTGGGCGACGGGGAGAGGACGGGAGTGTGGGCGACGGGGAGAGGGCAGGAGTGTGGGCGACGGTGAGAGGGAGGGAGTGTGGGCGATGGGAAGAGGGCGGGAGTGTGGGCGACGGGGAGAGGACGGGAGTGTGGGCGATGGGAAGAGGGCGGGAGTGTGGGCGACGGGGAGAGGACGGGAGTGTGGGCGATGGGAAGAGGACGGGAGTGTGGGCGACGAAGAGAGGGAGGGAGTGTGGGCGATGGGGAGAGGGAGGGAGGGTGGGTGGGCGACACGGAGAGGGAGGGAGAGTGGGCGATGGGGAGAGGGCGGGAGTGTGGGCGATGGTGAGAGGGCGGGAGTGTGGGCGACGGTGAGAGGGAGGGAGTGTGGGCGATGGTGAGAGGATGGGAGTGTGGGCGATGGGGAGAGGGAGGGAGTGTGGGCGACGGGGAGAGGGCGGGAGTGTGGGAGAGGGAGGGAGTGTGGGCGATGGTGAGAGGGCGGAAGTGTGGGCGACGGGGAGAGGGAGGGAGTGTGGGCGATGGTGAGAGGGAGGGAGTGTGGGCGACGGGGAGAGGGAGGGAGTGTGGGCGACGGGGAGAGGACGGGAGTGTGGGCGTCGGGGAGAGGGCGGGAGTGTGGGCGACGGGGAGAGGGAGGGAGTGTGGGCGACGGGGAAAGGGAGGGAGTGTGGGCGATGGTGAGAGGGCAGGAGTGTGGGCAACGGTGAGAGGGAGGGAGTGTGGGCGACGGGGAGAGGGCGGGAGTGTGGGCGACGGGGAGAGGACGGGAGTGTGGGCGACGGGGAGAGGACGGGAGTGTGGGCGATGGGAAGAGGGCGGGAGTGTGGGCGACGGGGAGAGGACGGGAGTGTGGGCGATGGGAAGAGGACGGGAGTGTGGGCGACGAAGAGAGGGAGGGAGTGTGGGCGATGGGGAGAGGGAGGGAGGGTGGGCGACGGGGAGAGGGCGGGAGTGTGGGCGACGGGGAGAGGGAGGGAGTGTGGGCGACGGGGAGAGGGCGGGAGTGTGGGCGACGGGGAGAGGGCGGGAGTGTGGGCGACGGGGAGAGGGCGGGAGTGTGGGCGACGGGGAGAGGGAGGGAGTGTGGGCGACGGTGAGAGGGCGGGAGTGTGGGCGATGGGGAGAGGGAGGGAGGGTGGGCGACGCGGAGAGGACGGGAGTGTGGGCGACGGGGAGAGGGCAGGAGTGTGGGCGACAGGGAGAGGACGGGAGTGTGGGCGACGGGGAGAGGGCAGGAGTGTGGGCGACGGGGAGAGGACGGGAGTGTGGGCGACGGTGAGAGGGAGGGAGTGTGGGCGATGGGAAGAGGGCGGGAGTGTGGGCGACGGGGAGAGGACGGGAGTGTGGGCGATGGGAAGAGGGCGGGAGTGTGGGCGACGGGGAGAGGACGGGAGTGTGGGCGATGGGGAGAGGGCGGGAGTGTGGGCGACGGGGAGAGGACGGGAGTGTGGGCGACGGGGAGAGGACGGGATTGTGGGCGACGGGGAGAGGACGGGAGTGTGGGCGATGGGAAGAGGGCGGGAGTGTGGGCGACGAAGAGAGGGAGGGAGTGTGGGCGATGGGGAGAGGGAGGGAGGGTGGGCGATGGGGAGAGGGAGGGAGGGTGGGCGAAGGGGAGAGGACGGGAGTGTGGGCGACGGGGAGAGGGCGGGAGTGTGGGCGACGGGGAGAGGGAGGGAGTGTGGGCGATGGGAAGAGGGCGGGAGTGTGGGCGACGGGGAGAGGACGGGAGTGTGGGCGACGGGGAGAGGGAGGGAGTGTGGGCGACGGGGAGAGGACGGGAGTGTGGGCGACGGGGAGAGGACGGGAGTGTGGGCGATGGGGAGAGGGCGGGAGTGTGGGCGACGGGGAGAGGACGGGAGTGTGGGCGACGGGGAGAGGGAGGGAGTGTGGGCGACGGGGAGAGGGAGGGAGTGTGGGCGATGGGGAGAGGGCGGGAGTGTGGGCGACGGGGAGAGGGCGGGAGTGTGGGCGACGGGGAGAGGGAGGGAGTGTGGGCGATGGGGAGAGGGCGGGAGTGTGGGCGACGGGGAGAGGGAGGGAGTGTGAGCGATGGGGAGAGGGAGGGAGTGTGGGCGATGGGGAGAGGGAGGGAGTGTGGGCGATGGGAAGAGGACGGGAGTGTGGGCGACGGGGAGAGGACGGGAGTGTGGGCGACGGGGAGAGGGAGGGAGTGTGGGCGATGGGGAGAGGGCGGGAGTGTGGGCGACGGGGAGAGGGAGGGAGTGTGAGCGATGGGGAGAGGGAGGGAGTGTGGGCGATGGGGAGAGGGAGGGAGTGTGGGCGATGGGAAGAGGACGGGAGTGTGGGCGACGGGGAGAGGACGGGAGTGTGGGCGACGGTGAGAGGGAGGGAGTGTGGGCGACGGTGAGAGGGCGGGAGTGTGGGCGACGGGGAGAGGACGGGAGTGTGGGCGATGGGAAGAGGGCGGGAGTGTGGGCGACGGTGAGAGGGAGGGAGTGTGGGCGATGGGGAGAGGGCGGGAGTGTGGGCGATGGTGAGAGGGCGGGAGTGTGGGCGACGGTGAGAGGGAGGGAGTGTGGGCGATGGGAAGAGGGCGGGAGTGTGGGCGACGGGGAGTGGGAGTGTGGGCGACGGTGAGAGGGAGGGAGTGTGGGCGATGGTGAGAGGATGGGAGTGTGGGCGATGGGGAGAGGGAGGGAGTGTGGGCGACGGGGAGAGGGCGGGAGTGTGGGAGAGGGAGGGAGTGTGGGCGATGGTGAGAGGGCGGGAGTGTGGGCGACGGGGAGAGGGCGGGAGTGTGGGCGACGGGGAGAGGGAGGGAGTGTGGGCGACGGGGAGAGGGCAGGAGTGTGGGCGACGGGGAGAGGACGGGAGTGTGGGCGACGGGGAGAGGGCAGGAGTGTGGGCGACGGTGAGAGGGAGGGAGTGTGGGCGATGGGAAGAGGGCGGGAGTGTGGGCGACGGGGAGAGGACGGGAGTGTGGGTGATGGGAAGAGGGCGGGAGTGTGGGCGACGGGGAGAGGACGGGAGTGTGGGCGATGGGAAGAGGACGGGAGTGTGGGCGACGAAGAGAGGGAGGGAGTGTGGGCGATGGGGAGAGGGAGGGAGGGTGGGTGGGCGACACGGAGAGGGAGGGAGAGTGGGCGATGGGGAGAGGGCGGGAGTGTGGGCGATGGTGAGAGGGCGGGAGTGTGGGCGACGGTGAGAGGGAGGGAGTGTGGGCGATGGTGAGAGGATGGGAGTGTGGGCGATGGGGAGAGGGAGGGAGTGTGGGCGACGGGGAGAGGGCGGGAGTGTGGGCGACGGGGACAGGGCGGGAGTGTGGGCGATGGGGAGAGGGAGGGAGTGTGGGCGATGGTGAGAGGGCGGGAGTGTGGGCGACGGGGAGAGGGAGGGAGTGTGGGCGACGGGGAGAGGACGGGAGTGTGGGCGACGGGGAGAGGGAGGGAGTGTGGGCGACGGTGAGAGGGCGGGAGTGTGGGCGATGGGGAGAGGGAGGGAGGGTGGGCGACGCGGAGAGGGAGGGAGTGTGGGCGACGGGGAGAGGGAGGGAGTGTGGGCGACGGGGAGAGGGAGGGAGTGTGGGCGACGGTGAGAGGGCGGGAGTGTGGGCGATGGGGAGAGGGAGGGAGGGTGGGCGACGCGGAGAGGGAGGGAGTGTGGGCGACGGGGAGAGGGAGGGAGTGTGGGCGACGGGGAGAGGGAGGGAGTGTGGGCGATGGTGAGAGGGCAGGAGTGTGGGCGACGGTGAGAGGGAGGGAGTGTGGGCGACGGGGAGAGGTCGGGTGTGTGGGCGACGGGGAGAGGACGGGAGTGTGGGCGACGGGGAGAGGGCAGGAGTGTGGGCGACGGTGAGAGGGAGGGAGTTTGGGCGATGGGAAGAGGGCGGGAGTGTGGGCGACGGGGAGAGGACGGGAGTGTGGGCGATGGGAAGAGGGCGGGAGTGTGGGCGACGGGGAGAGGGCGGGAGTGTGGGCGACGAAGAGAGGGAGGGAGTGTGGGCGATGGGGAGAGGGAGGGAGGGTGGGCGATGGGGAGAGGGAGGGAGGGTGGGCGATGGGGAGAGGGAGGGAGTGTGGGCGACGGGGAGAGGGAGGGAGTGTGGGCGACGGGGAGAGGATGGGAGTGTGGGCGACGGGGAGAGGGCGGGAGTGTCGGCGACGGGGAGAGGGAGGGAGTGTGGGCGATGGGGAGAGGGCGGGAGTGTGGGCGACGGGGAGAGGGAGGGAGTGTGGGCGACGGTGAGAGGACGGGAGTGTGGGCGACGGGGAGAGGGCGGGAGTGTGGGCGACGGGGAGAGGGAGGGAGTGTGGGCGATGGGGAGAGGGCGGGAGTGTGGGCGACGGGGAGAGGGAGGGAGTGTGGGCGATGGGGAGAGGGAGGGAGTGTGGGCGATGGGGAGAGGGAGGGAGTGTGGGCGATGGGGAGAGGACGGGAGTGTGGGCGACGGGGAGAGGACGGGAGTGTGGGCGACGGTGAGAGGGAGGGAGTGTGGGCGACGGTGAGAGGGCGGGAGTGTGGGCGACGGTGAGAGGGCGGGAGTGTGGGCGACGGGGAGAGGGAGGGAGTGTGGGCGACGGGGAGAGGGAGGGAGTGTGGGCGACGGGGAGAGGGAGGGAGTGTGGGCGACGGGGAGAGGACGGGAGTGTGGGCGACGGTGAGAGGGAGGGAGTGTGGGCGACGGTGAGAGGGCGGGAGTGTGGGCGGTGAGAGGGAGGGAGTGTGGGCGACGGGGACAGGGCGGGAGTGTGGGCGATGGTGAGAGGGAGGGAGTGTGGGCGACGGTGAGAGGGCGGGAGTGTGGGCGGTGAGAGGGAGGGAGTGTGGGCGACGGGGACAGGGCGGGAGTGTGGGCGATGGTGAGAGGGAGGGAGTGTGGGCGACGGTGAGAGGGCGGGAGTGTGGGCGACGGTGAGAGGGAGGGAGTGTGGGCGACGGTGAGAGGGCGGGAGTGTGGGCGGTGAGAGGGAGGGAGTGTGGGCGACGGGGACAGGGCGGGAGTGTGGGCGATGGTGAGAGGGCGGGAGTGTGGGCGACGGGGACAGGGCGGGAGTGTGGGCGATGGTGAGAGGGCGGGAGTGTGGGCGACGGGGAGAGGGAGGGAGTGTGGGCGACGGGGAGAGGACGGGAGTGTGGGCGACGGGGAGAGGGAGGGAGTGTGGGCGATGGTGAGAGGGCAGGAGTGTGGGCGACGGTGAGAGGGAGGGAGTGTGGGGGATGGGGAGAGGGAGGGAGGGTGGGCGAAGGGGAGAAGACGGGAGTGTGGGCGACGGGGAGAGGACGGGAGTGTGGGCGACGGGGAGAGGACGGGAGTGTGGGCGATGGGAAGAGGACGGGAGTGTGGGCGACGGGGAGAGGGCGGGAGTGTGGGCGATGGGAAGAGGATGGGAGTGTGGGCGACGGGGAGAGGACGGGAGTGTGGGCGACGGGGAGAGGGAGGGAGTGTGGGCGACGCGGAGAGGGAGGGAGTGTGGGAGACGCGGAGAGGGAGGGAGCGTGGGCGACGGGGAGAGGACGGGAGTGTGGGCGACGGGGAGAGGGAGGGAGGGTGGGCGACGCGGAGAGGGAGGGAGTGTGGGCGACGGGGAGAGGGCGGGAGTGTGGGCGACGGGGAGAGGACGGGAGTGTGGGCGATGGGAAGAGGACGGGAGTGTGGGCGATGGGAAGAGGACGGGAGTGTGGGCGACGGGGAGAGGACGGGAGTGTGGGCGATGGGGAGAGGGAGGGAGGGTGGGCGACGCGGAGAGGGAGGGAGTGTGGGCGACGGGGAGAGGGCGGGAGTGTGGGCGACGGGGAGAGGACGGGAGTGTGGGCGATGGGAAGAGGACGGGAGTGTGGGCGACGGGGAGAGGACGGGAGTGTGGGCGATGGGGAGAGGGAGGGAGTGTGGGCGACGGGGAGAGGGCGGGAGTGTGGGAGAGGGAGAGAGTGTGGGCGATGGTGAGAGGGCGGGAGTGTGGGCGATGGTGAGAGGGCGGGAGTGTGGGCGATGGTGAGAGGGCGGGAGTGTGGGCGACGGGGACAGGGCGGGAGTGTGGGCGATGGTGAGAGGGCGGGAGTGTGGGCGACGGGGAGAGGGAGGGAGTGTGGGCGACGGGGAGAGGACGGGAGTGTGGGCGACGGGGAGAGGGCGGGAGTGTGGGCGACGGGGAGAGGGAGGGAGTGTGGGCGACGGTGAGAGGGCGGGAGTGTGGGCGATGGGGAGAGGGAGGGAGGGTGGGCGACGCGGAGAGGGAGGGAGTGTGGGCGACGGGGAGAGGGAGGGAGTGTGGGCGACGGGGAGAGGGAGGGAGTGTGGGCGATGGTGAGAGGGCGGGAGTGTGGGCGACGGTGAGAGGGAGGGAGTGTGGGCGACGGGGAGAGGACGGGAGTGTGGGCGACGGGGAGAGGGCAGGAGTGTGGGCGACGGTGAGAGGGAGGGAGTTTGGGCGATGGGAAGAGGGCGGGAGTGTGGGCGATGGGAAGAGGGCGGGAGTGTGGGCGACGGGGAGAGGACGGGAGTGTGGGCGATGGGGAGAGGGCGGGAGTGTGGGCGACGGGGAGAGGACGGGAGTGTGGGCGACGGGGAGAGGACGGGATTGTGGGCGACGGGGAGAGGACGGGAGTGTGGGCGACGGGGAGAGGACGGGAGTGTGGGCGATGGGAAGAGGGCGGGAGTGTGGGCGACGAAGAGAGGGAGGGAGTGTGGGCGATGGGGAGAGGGAGGGAGGGTGGGCGATGGGGAGAGGGAGGGAGGGTGGGCGATGGGGAGAGGGAGGGAGTGTGGGCGACGGGGAGAGGGAGGGAGTGTGGGCGACGGGGAGAGGATGGGAGTGTGGGCGACGGGGAGAGGGCGGGAGTGTCGGCGACGGGGAGAGGGAGGGAGTGTGGGCGATGGGGAGAGGGCGGGAGTGTGGGCGACGGGGAGAGGGAGGGAGTGTGGGCGACGGTGAGAGGACGGGAGTGTGGGCGACGGGGAGAGGGCGGGAGTGTGGGCGACGGGGAGAGGGCGGGAGTGTGGGCGACGGGGAGAGGGAGGGAGTGTGGGCGATGGGGAGAGGGAGGGAGTGTGGGCGATGGGGAGAGGGAGGGAGTGTGGGCGATGGGGAGAGGACGGGAGTGTGGGCGACGGGGACAGGGCGGGAGTGTGGGCGATGGTGAGAGGGCGGGAGTGTGGGCGACGGGGAGAGGGAGGGAGTGTGGGCGACGGGGAGAGGACGGGAGTGTGGGCGACGGGGAGAGGGAGGGAGTGTGGGCGATGGTGAGAGGGAGGGAGTGTGGGGGATGGGGAGAGGGAGGGAGGGTGGGCGAACGGGAGAAGACGGGAGTGTGGGCGACGGGGAGAGGACGGGAGTGTGGGCGACGGGGAGAGGACGGGAGTGTGGGCGATGGGAAGAGGACGGGAGTGTGGGCGACGGGGAGAGGGCGGGAGTGTGGGCGATGGGAAGAGGATGGGAGTGTGGGCGACGGGGAGAGGACGGGAGTGTGGGCGACGGGGAGAGGGAGGGAGTGTGGGCGACGCGGAGTGGGAGGGAGTGTGGGAGACGCGGAGAGGGAGGGAGCGTGGGCGACGGGGAGAGGACGGGAGTGTGGGCGACGGGGAGAGGGAGGGAGTGTGGGCGATGGTGAGAGGACGGGAGTGTGGGCGATGGTGAGAGTGAGGGAGTGTGGGCGATGGGGAGAGGGAGGGAGTGTGGGCGATGGGGAGAGGACGGGAGTGTGGGCGATGGTGAGAGGGCAGGAGTGTGGGCGACGGGGAGAGGACGGGAGTGTGGGCGACGGGGAGAGGGCGGGAGTGTGGGCGACGGGGAGAGGACGGGAGTGTGGGCGATGGGAAGAGGACGGGAGTGTGGGCGACGGGGAGAGGACGGGAGTGTGGGCGATGGGGAGAGGGAGGGAGTGTGGGCGATGGGGAGAGGGAGGGAGGGTGGGCGATGGGGAGAGGGAGGGAGGGTGGGCAACGGGGAGCGGGAGGGAGTGTGGGCGATGGGGAGAGGGAGGGAGGGTGGGCAACGGGGAGACGGAGGGAGTGTGGGCGATGGGGAGAGGGAGGGAGGGTGGGCGATGGGGAGAGGGGGGGAGGGTGGGCTACGGGGAGAGGGAGGGAGTGTGGGCGATGGGGAGAGGGAGGGAGGGTGGGCGATGGGGAGAGGGAGGGAGGGTGGGCAACGGGGAGAGGGAGGGAGTGTGGGCGATGGGGAGAGGGAGGGAGTGTGGGCGAAGGGGAGAGGACGGGAGTGTGGGCGAAGGGGAGAGGACGGGAGTGTGGGCGATGGGGAGAGGGAGGGAGTGTGGGCGACGGGGAGAGGACGGGAGTGTGTTAGCGACGGGGAGAGGACGGGAGTGTGGGCGACGGGGAGAGGACGGGAGTGTGGGCGACAGTGAGAGGTCGGCAGTGTGGGCGATGGGGAGAGGGCGGGAGTGTGGGCGATGGGGAGAGGACGGGAGTGTGGGCGACGGGGAGAGGACGGGAGTGTGGGCGACAGTGAGAGGTCGGCAGTGTGGGCGATGGGGAGAGGGCGGGAGTGTGGGCGATGGGGAGAAGACGGGAGTGTGGGCGACGGGGAGAGGACGGGAGTGTGGGCGACGGGGAGAGGACGGGAGTGTGGGCGACGGGGAGAGGACGGGAGTGTGGGCGACGGGGAGAGGGAGGGAGTGTGGGCGACGGGGAGAGGACGGGAGTGTGGGCGACGGGGAGAGGACGGGAGTGTGGGCGACGGGGAGAGGACGGGAGTGTGGGCGACGGGGAGAGGACGGGAGTGTGGGCGACGAAGAGAGGGAGGGAGTGTGGGCGACGGTGAGAGGGAGGGAGTGTGGGCGACAGGTAGAGGGAGGGTGGGTGGGCGACACGGAGAGGGAGGGAGAGTGGGCGATGGGGAGAGGGCGGGAGTGTGGGCGATGGTGAGAGGGAGGGAGTGTGGGCGACGCGGAGAGGGAGGGAGTGTGGGCGACGGGGAGAGGGAGGGAGTGTGGGCGACGGGGAGAGGGAGGGAGTGTGGGCGACGCGGAGAGGGAGGGAGTGTGGGTGACGAGAGGGCGGGAGTGTGGGCGACGAGAGGGCGGGAGTGTGGGCAACGAGGAGAGGGCGGGAGTGTGGGCGACGCGGAGAGGGAGGGAGTGTGGGTGACGGGGAGAGGGCGGGAGTGTGGGCGACGCGGAGAGGGAGGGAGTGTGGGCGACGGGGAGAGGGAGGGAGTGTGGGCGACGGGGAGAGGGAGGGAGTGTGGGCGATGCGGAGAGGGAGGGAGTGTGGGTGACGAGAGGGCGGGAGAGTGGGCGACGAGAGGGCGGGAGTGTGGGCGATGGGGAGAGGACGGGAGTGTGGGCGATGGTGAGAGGGCGGGTGTGTGGGCGACGGTGAGAGGGCGGGAGTGTGGGCGATGGGGAGGGGACGGGTGTGTGGGCGATGGGGAGAGGGCGGGAGTGTGGGCGAAGGTGAGAGGGAGGGAGTGTGGGCGATGGGGAGAGGGAGGGAGTGTGGGCGACAGGGAGAGGGCGGGAGTGTGGGCGACGGGGAGAGGGAGGGAGTGTGGGCGACGGGGAGAGGACGGGAGTGTGGGCGACGGGGAGAGGGAGGGAGTGTGGGCGACGGGGAGAGGGAGGGAGTGTGGGCGACGGGGAGAGGACGGGAGTGTGGGTGACGGGGAGAGGGAGGGAGTGTGGGCGACGGGGAGAGGGAGGGAGTGTGGGCGATGGGGAGAGGACGGGAGTGTGGGCGACGGGGAGAGGGAGGGAGTGTGGGCGACGGGGAGAGGACGGGAGTGTGGGTGACGGGGAGAGGGAGGGAGTGTGGGCGACGCGGAGAGGGAGGGAGTGTGGGCGAGGGTGAGAGGGCGGGAGTGTGGGCGACGCGGAGAGGGCGGGAGTGTGGGCGACGCGGAGAGGGAGGGAGTGTGGGCGACGCGGTGGGGGAGGGAGCGTGGGCGACGGGGAGAGGACGGGAGTGTGGGCGACGGGGAGAGGGAGGGAGTGTGGGCGATGGTGAGAGGACGGGAGTGTGGGCGATGGGGAGAGGACGGGAGTGTGGGCGATGGGGAGAGGACGGGAGTGTGGGCGATGGTGAGAGGGCAGGAGTGTGGGCGACGGGGAGAGGACGGGAGTGTGGGCGATGGTGAGAGGGCAGGAGTGTGGGCGATGGGGAGAGGACGGGAGTGTGGGCGACGGGGAGAGGGAGGGAGTGTGGGCGATGGGGAGAGGACGGGAGTGTGGGCGATGGTGAGAGGGCAGGAGTGTGGGCGACGGGGAGAGGACGGGAGTGTGGGCGACGGGGAGAGGGCGGGAGTGTGGGCGACGGGGAGAGGACGGGAGTGTGGGTGATGGGAAGAGGACGGGAGTGTGGGCGACGGGGAGAGGACGGGAGTGTGGGCGATGGGGAGAGGGAGGGAGTGTGGGCGATGGGGAGAGGGAGGGAGGGTGGGCGACGGGGAGAGGGAGGGAGGGTGGGCAACGGGGAGAGGGAGGGAGTGTGGGCGATGGGGAGAGGGAGGGAGGGTGGGCAACGGGGAGAGGGAGGGAGTGTGGGCGATGGGGAGAGGGAGGGAGGGTGGGCAACGGGGAGAGGGAGGGAGTGTGGGCGATGGGGAGAGGGAGGGAGGGTGGGCGATGGGGAGAGGGAGGGAGGGTGGGCAACGGGGAGAGGGAGGGAGGGTGGGCGAAGGGGAGAGGACGGGAGTGTGGGCGAAGGGGAGAGGACGGGAGTGTGGGCGACGGGGAGAGGACGGGAGTGTGGGCGACGGGGAGAGGACGGGAGTGTGGGCGACGGGGAGAGGGAGGGAGGGTGGGCGATGGGGAGAGGGAGGGAGTGTGGGCGACGGGGAGAAGACGGGAGTGTGGGCGACGGGGAGAGGACGGGAGTGTGGGCGACGGGGAGAGGACGGGAGTGTGGGCGACGGGAAGAGGACGGGAGTGTGGGCGATGGGGAGAGGGAGGGAGTGTGGGCGACAGGGAGAGGACGGGAGTGTGGGCGACGGGGAGAGGACGGGAGTGTGGGCGACGGGGAGAGGACGGGAGTGTGGGCGACGGGGAGAGGACGGGAGTGTGGGCGACGGGGAGAGGACGGGAGTGTGGGCGACGAAGAGAGGGAGGGAGTGTGGGCGATGGTGAGAGGGAGGGAGTGTGGGCGACAGGTAGAGGGAGGGTGGGTGGGCGACACGGAGAGGGAGGGAGAGTGGGCGATGGGGAGAGGGCGGGAGTGTGGGCGATGGTGAGAGGGAGGGAGTGTGGGCGACGGGGAGAGGGAGGGAGTGTGGGCGACGCGGAGAGGGAGGGAGTGTGGGTGACGAGAGGGCGGGAGTGTGGGCAACGAGAGGGCGGGAGTATGGGCAACGAGGAGAGGGCGGGAGTGTGGGCGACGCGGAGAGGGAGGGAGTGTGGGTGACGGGGAGAGGGCGGGAGTGTGGGCGACGCGGAGAGGGAGGGAGTGTGGGCGACGCGGAGAGGGAGGGAGTGTGGGCGACGGGGAGAGGGAGGGAGTGTGGGCGACGGGGAGAGGGAGGGAGTGTGGGCGATGCGGAGAGGGAGGGAGTGTGGGTGACGAGAGGGCGGGAGTGTGGGCGACGAGAGGGCGGGAGTGTGGGCAACGAGGAGAGGGCGGGAGTGTGGGCGACGGGGAGAGGGAGGGAGTGTGGGCGACGGGGAGAGGGAGGGAGTGTGGGCGATGGTGAGAGTGAGGGAGTGTGGGCGATGGGGAGAGGACGGGAGTGTGGGCGATGGTGAGAGGTCGGGTGTGTGGGCGACGGTGAGAGGGCGGGAGTGTGGGCGATGGGGAGGGGACGGGTGTGTGGGCGATGGGGAGAGGGCGGGAGTGTGGGCGAAGGTGAGAGGGAGGGAGTGTGGGCGATGGGGAGAGGGAGGGAGTGTGGGCGACAGGGAGAGGGCGGGAGTGTGGGCGATGGGGAGAGGGAGGGAGTGTGGGCGACGGTGAGAGGGCGGGAGTGTTGGCGACGGGGAGAGGGCGGGAGTGTGGGCGAAGGGGAGAGGGAGGGAGTGTGGGCGATGGTGAGAGGACGGGAGTGTAGGCGACGGGGAGAGGGCGGGAGTGTGGGTGACAAAGAGAGGGCGGGAGTGTGGGCGACGGGAAGAGGGAGGGAGTGTGTGCGACGAAGAGAGGGCGGGAGTGTGGGCAACGGGGAGAGGGAGGGAGGGTGGGTAAAGGGGAGAGGGAGGGAGTGTGGGCGACAGGTAGAGGGAGGGTGGGTGGGCGACGCGGAGAGGGACAGAGTGTGGGCAACGGGGAGAGGACGGGAGTGTGGGCGACGGGGAGAGGGAGGGAGTGTGGGCGACGGGGAGAGGGAGGGATTGTGGGCGAGGGTGAGAGGGAGGGAGTGTGGGCGATGGTGAGAGGGCGGGAGTGTGGGCGACGGTGAGAGGGAGGGAGTGTGGGAGATGGTGAGAGGATGGGAGTGTGGGCGATGGGGAGAGGGAGGGAGTGTGGGCGACGGGGAGAGGGCGGGAGTGTGGGCGACGGGGAGAGGACGGGAGTGTGGGCGACGGGGAGAGGGCGGGAGTGTGGGAGAGGGAGGGAGTGTGGGCGATGGTGAGAGGGCGGGAGTGTGGGCGATGGTGAGAGGGCGGGAGTGTGGGCGACGGGGAGAGGGCGGGAGTGTGGGCGACGGGGAGAGGGAGGGAGTGTGGGCGATGGGGAGAGGGCGGGAGTGTGGGCGACGGGGAGAGGGAGGGAGTGTGGGCGATGGGGAGAGGGAGGGAGTGTGGGCGATGGGGAGAGGGAGGGAGTGTGGGCGACGGTGAGAGGGCGGGAGTGTGGGCGACGGTGAGAGGGCGGGAGTGTGGGCGGTGAGAGGGAGGGAGTGTGGGCGACGGGGACAGGGCGGGAGTGTGGGAGAGGGAGGGAGTGTGGGCGATGGTGAGAGGATGGGAGTGTGGGCGATGGGGAGAGGGAGGGAGTGTGGGCGACGGGGAGAGGACGGGAGTGTGGGCGATGGGGAGAGGGAGGGAGTGTGGGCGATGGGGAGAGGGAGGGAGTGTGGGAGAGGGAGGGAGTGTGGGCGATGGTGAGAGGGCAGGAGTGTGGGCGACGGTGAGAGGGAGGGAGTGTGGGCGACGGGGAGAGGGCGGGAGTGTGGGCGACGGGGAGAGGGCGGGAGTGTGGGCGACGGGGAGAGGACGGGAGTGTGGGAGAGGGAGGGAGTGTGGGCGATGGTGAGAGGGCAGGAGTGTGGGCGACGGTGAGAGGGAGGGAGTGTGGGCGACGGGGAGAGGGCGGGAGTGTGGGCGACGGGGAGAGGACGGGAGTGTGGGCGACGGGGAGAGGGCAGGAGTGTGGGCGACGGTGAGAGGGAGGGAGTGTGGGCGATGGGAAGAGGGCGGGAGTGTGGGCGACGGGGAGAGGACGGGAGTGTGGGCGATGGGAAGAGGGCGGGAGTGTGGGCGACGGGGAGAGGACGGGAGTGTGGGCGATGGGAAGAGGACGGGAGTGTGGGCGACGAAGAGAGGGAGGGAGTGTGGGCGATGGGGAGAGGGAGGGAGGGTGGGTGGGCGACACGGAGAGGGAGGGAGAGTGGGCGATGGTGAGAGGGAGGGAGTGTGGGCGACGGGGAGAGGGCGGGAGTGTGGGCGATGGTGAGAGGATGGGAGTGTGGGCGATGGGGAGAGGGAGGGAGTGTGGGCGACGGGGAGAGGGAGGGAGTGTGGGCGACGGGGAGAGGGAGGGAGTGTGGGCGACGGGGAGAGGGAGGGAGTGTGGGCGATGGTGAGAGGGCAGGAGTGTGGGCGACGGTGAGAGGGAGGGAGTGTGGGCGACGGGGAGAGGGCGGGAGTGTGGGCGACGGGGAGAGGGAGGGAGTGTGGGCGACGGGGAGAGGGCAGGAGTGTGGGCGACGGGGAGAGGGAGGGAGTGTGGGCGATGGGAAGAGGGCGGGAGTGTGGGCGACGGGGAGAGGACGGGAGTGTGGGCGATGGGAAGAGGGCGGGAGTGTGGGCGACGGGGAGAGGACGGGAGTGTGGGCGATGGGAAGAGAACGGGAGTGTGGGCGACGAAGAGAGGGAGGGAGTGTGGGCGATGGGGAGAGGGAGGGAGGGTGGGTGGGCGACACGGAGAGGGAGGGAGAGTGGGCGATGGTGAGAGGGAGGGAGTGTGGGCGACGGTGAGAGGGAGGGAGTGTGGGCGATGGTGAGAGGATGGGAGTGTGGGCGATGGGGAGAGGGAGGGAGTGTGGGCGACGGGGAGAGGGCGGGAGTGTGGGCGACGGTGAGAGGGAGGGAGTGTGGGCGATGGTGAGAGGATGGGAGTGTGGGCGATGGGGAGAGGGAGGGAGTGTGGGCGATGGGGAGAGGGAGGGAGTGTGGGCGACGGGGAGAGGGCGGGAGTGTGGGAGAGGGAGGGAGTGTGGGCGATGGGGAGAGGGAGGGAGGGTGGGCGACGCGGAGAGGGAGGGAGTGTGGGCGACGGGGAGAGGGAGGGAGTGTGGGCGACGGGGAGAGGGAGGGAGTGTGGGCGATGGTGAGAGGGCAGGAGTGTGGGCGATGGTGAGAGGGAGGGAGTGTGGGCGATGGGAAGAGGGCGGGAGTGTGGGCGACGGGGAGAGGACGGGAGTGTGGGCGATGGGAAGAGGGCGGGAGTGTGGGCGACGGGGAGAGGACGGGAGTGTGGGCGATGGGAAGAGGACGGGAGTGTGGGCGACGAAGAGAGGGAGGGAGTGTGGGCGACGGGGAGAGGGAGGGAGGGTGGGCGATGGGGAGAGGACGGGAGTGTGGGCGACGGGGAGAGGACGGGATTGTGGGCGACGGGGAGAGGACGGGAGTGTGGGCGACGGGGAGAGGGAGGGAGGGTGGGCGATGGGGAGAGGGAGGGAGGGTGGGCGATGGGGAGAGGGAGGGAGGGTGGGCGAAGGGGAGAGGACGGGAGTGTGGGCGATGGGGAGAGGGCGGGAGTGTGGGCGACGGGGAGAGGGAGGGAGTGTGGGCGATGGGGAGAGGGCGGGAGTGTGGGCGACGGGGAGAGGGAGGGAGTGTGGGCGATGGTGAGAGGACGGGAGTGTGGGCGACGGGGAGAGGGCGGGAGTGTGGGCGACGGGGAGAGGGAGGGAGTGTGGGCGATGGGGAGAGGACGGGAGTGTGGGCGACGGGGAGAGGGAGGGAGTGTGGGCGATGGGGAGAGGGAGGGAGTGTGGGCGATGGGGAGAGGGAGGGAGTGTGGGCGATGGGGAGAGGACGGGAGTGTGGGCGACGGGGAGAGGACGGGAGTGTGGGCGACGGTGAGAGGGAGGGAGTGTGGGCGACGGTGAGAGGGCGGGAGTGTGGGCGGTGAGAGGGAGGGAGTGTGGGCGACGGGGACAGGGCGGGAGTGTGGGCGATGGTGAGAGGGCGGGAGTGTGGGCGGTGAGAGGGCGGGAGTGTGGGCGGTGAGAGGGCGGGAGTGTCGGCGACGGGGAGAGGGAGGGAGTGTGGGCGATGGTGAGAGGGCGGGAGTGTGGGCGACGGGGAGAGGGAGGGAGTGTGGGCGACGGGGAGAGGACGGGAGTGTGGGCGACGGGGAGAGGGAGGGAGTGTGGGCGATGGTGAGAGGGCAGGAGTGTGGGCGACGGTGAGAGGGAGGGAGTGTGGGGGATGGGGAGAGGGAGGGAGGGTGGGCGAAGGGGAGAAGACGGGAGTGTGGGCGATGGGAAGAGGGAGGGAGTGTGGGCGATGGGGAGAGGGAGGGAGGGTGGGCGATGGGGAGAGGGAGGGAGGGTGGGCAACGGGGAGAGGGAGGGAGTGTGGGCGATGGGGAGAGGGAGGGAGGGTGGGCAACGGGGAGAGGGAGGGAGTGTGGGCGATGGGGAGAGGGAGGGAGGGTGGGCGATGGGGAGAGGGGGGGAGGGTGGGCTACGGGGAGAGGGAGGGAGTGTGGGCGATGGGGAGAGGGAGGGAGGGTGGGCGATGGGGAGAGGGAGGGAGGGTGGGCAACGGGGAGAGGGAGGGAGTGTGGGCGATGGGGAGAGGGAGGGAGTGTGGGCGAAGGGGAGAGGACGGGAGTGTGGGCGAAGGGGAGAGGACGGGAGTGTGGGCGATGGGGACAGGGAGGGAGTGTGGGCGACGGGGAGAAGACGGGAGTGTGGGCGACGGGGAGAGGACGGGAGTGTGGGCGACGAAGAGAGGGAGGGAGTGTGGGCGACGGGGAGAGGGCGGGAGTGTGGGCGACGGGGAGAGGGAGGGAGTGTGGGCGACGGGGAGAGGACGGGAGTGTGGGTGACGGGGAGAGGGAGGGAGTGTGGGCGACGCGGAGAGGGAGGGAGTGTGGGCGAGGGTGAGAGGGCGGGAGTGTGGGCGACGCGGAGAGGGCGGGAGTGTGGGCGACGCGGAGAGGGAGGGAGTGTGGGCGACGGGGAGAGGGAGGGAGTGTGGGCGACGGGGAGAGGACGGGAGTGTGGGCGACGGGGAGAGGGAGGGAGTGTGGGCGACGGGGACAGGGCGGGAGTGTGGGCGACGGGGAGAGGGAGGGAGTGTGGGCGATGGTGAGAGGACGGGAGTGTGGGCGATGGGGAGAGGACGGGAGTGTGGGCGATGGGGAGAGGACGGGAGTGTGGGCGATGGTGAGAGGGCAGGAGTGTGGGCGACGGGGAGAGGACGGGAGTGTGGGCGATGGTGAGAGGGCAGGAGTGTGGGCGATGGGGAGAGGACGGGAGTGTGGGCGACGGGGAGAGGGAGGGAGTGTGGGCGATGGGGAGAGGGAGGGAGGGTGGGCGATGGGGAGAGGGAGGGAGGGTGGGCGACGGGGAGAGGGAAGGAGGGTGGGCGAAGGGGAGAGGACGGGAGTGTGGGCGACGGGGAGAGGACGGGAGTGTGGGCGAAGGGGAGAGGACGGGAGTGTGGGCGACGGGGAGAGGACGGGAGTGTGGGCGACGGGGAGAGGACGGGAGTGTGGGCGACGGGGAGAGGACGGGAGTGTGGGCGACGGGGAGAGGACGGGAGTGTGGGCGACGGGGAGAGGGAGGGAGTGTGGGCGATGGGGAGAGGGAGGGAGGGTGGGCGACGGGGAGAGGGAGGGAGGGTGGGCAACGGGGAGAGGGAGGGAGTGTGGGCGATGGGGAGAGGGAGGGAGGGTGGGCAACGGGGAGAGGGAGGGAGTGTGGGCGACGGGGAGAGGACGGGAGTGTGGGCGACGGGGAGAGGGCGGGAGTGTGGGAGAGGGAGGGAGTGTGGGCGATGGTGAGAGGGCGGGAGTGTGGGCGATGGTGAGAGGGCGGGAGTGTGGGCGACGGGGAGAGGACGGGAGTGTGGGCGACGGGGAGAGGGCGGGAGTGTGGGAGAGGGAGGGAGTGTGGGCGATGGTGAGAGGGCGGGAGTGTGGGCGATGGTGAGAGGGCGGGAGTGTGGGCGACGGGGAGAGGGCGGGAGTGTGGGCGACGGGGAGAGGGAGGGAGTGTGGGCGATGGGGAGAGGGCGGGAGTGTGGGCGACGGGGAGAGGGAGGGAGTGTGGGCGATGGGGAGAGGGAGGGAGTGTGGGCGATGGGGAGAGGGAGGGAGTGTGGGCGACGGTGAGAGGGCGGGAGTGTGGGCGGTGAGAGGGAGGGAGTGTGGGCGACGGTGAGAGGGCGGGAGTGTGGGCGGTGAGAGGGAGGGAGTGTGGGCGACGGGGACAGGGCGGGAGTGTGGGAGAGGGAGGGAGTGTGGGCGATGGTGAGAGGATGGGAGTGTGGGCGATGGGGAGAGGGAGGGAGTGTGGGCGACGGGGAGAGGACGGGAGTGTGGGCGATGGGGAGAGGGAGGGAGTGTGGGCGATGGGGAGAGGGAGGGAGTGTGGGAGAGGGAGGGAGTGTGGGCGATGGTGAGAGGGCAGGAGTGTGGGCGACGGTGAGAGGGAGGGAGTGTGGGCGACGGGGAGAGGGCGGGAGTGTGGGCGACGGGGAGAGAGCGGGAGTGTGGGCGACGGGGAGAGGACGGGAGTGTGGGAGAGGGAGGGAGTGTGGGCGATGGTGAGAGGGCAGGAGTGTGGGCGACGGTGAGAGGGAGGGAGTGTGGGCGACGGGGAGAGGGCGGGAGTGTGGGCGACGGGGAGAGGACGGGAGTGTGGGCGACGGGGAGAGGGCAGGAGTGTGGGCGACGGTGAGAGGGAGGGAGTGTGGGCGATGGGAAGAGGGCGGGAGTGTGGGCGACGGGGAGAGGACGGGAGTGTGGGCGATGGGAAGAGGGCGGGAGTGTGGGCGACGGGGAGAGGACGGGAGTGTGGGCGATGGGAAGAGGACGGGAGTGTGGGCGACGAAGAGAGGGAGGGAGTGTGGGCGATGGGGAGAGGGAGGGAGGGTGGGTGGGCGACACGGAGAGGGAGGGAGAGTGGGCGATGGTGAGAGGGAGGGAGTGTGGGCGACGGGGAGAGGGCGGGAGTGTGGGCGATGGTGAGAGGATGGGAGTGTGGGCGATGGGGAGAGGGAGGGAGTGTGGGCGACGGGGAGAGGGAGGGAGTGTGGGCGACGGGGAGAGGGAGGGAGTGTGGGCGACGGGGAGAGGGAGGGAGTGTGGGCGATGGTGAGAGGGCAGGAGTGTGGGCGACGGTGAGAGGGAGGGAGTGTGGGCGACGGGGAGAGGGCGGGAGTGTGGGCGACGGGGAGAGGACGGGAGTGTGGGCGACGGGGAGAGGGCAGGAGTGTGGGCGACGGGGAGAGGGAGGGAGTGTGGGCGATGGGAAGAGGGCGGGAGTGTGGGCGACGGGGAGAGGACGGGAGTGTGGGCGATGGGAAGAGGGCGGGAGTGTGGGCGACGGGGAGAGGACGGGAGTGTGGGCGATGGGAAGAGAACGGGAGTGTGGGCGACGAAGAGAGGGAGGGAGTGTGGGCGATGGGGAGAGGGAGGGAGGGTGGGTGGGCGACACGGAGAGGGAGGGAGAGTGGGCGATGGTGAGAGGGAGGGAGTGTGGGCGACGGTGAGAGGGAGGGAGTGTGGGCGATGGTGAGAGGATGGGAGTGTGGGCGATGGGGAGAGGGAGGGAGTGTGGGCGACGGGGAGAGGGCGGGAGTGTGGGCGACGGTGAGAGGGAGGGAGTGTGGGCGATGGTGAGAGGATGGGAGTGTGGGCGATGGGGAGAGGGAGGGAGTGTGGGCGATGGGGAGAGGGAG
>NW_027252319.1:0-27054 GCF_044704955.1 Pristiophorus japonicus | reverse complement strand
CTTCCCCCCTTCCCCTCTCTTCCCCCCTTCCCCTCTCCCCCCTTCCCCTCTCTTCCCCCCCTTCCCCTCTCTTCCCCCCCTTCCCTCTCTTCCCCCCTTCCCCTCTCTTCCCCCTTCCCCTCTTCTCCCCCCTTCCCTCTTCTCCCTCTCTTCCCCCCCTTTCCCCTCTCTCTTCCCTTCCCTCTCTTTCCCCCCGTCTCTCTCTTCGCCCCCTCTCTTCCCCTCATCTCCCCCCACCCTTCGCTGTCAGAGACAGAGAGTCAGACACTGACAGAGAGAGAGATACTGAGGGGCCCCGTCCCAGCACGCTGTTGGCGGGCTCCCGGTGCTGCAGTAGGTGAGTAGAAACTTAAATTTCATTTATTTTTTTAAATTATTTTTTTTTTGATTGATTTATTGGTTGATTTATTGATTTATTTATCATTGATTATTGATGATGGCTCTTTATTTGTAAAAGTGAAGTGTTTAATGTTTGTAAACTTCCCTTCCCCCCCCCTTCTCCACCTCCATCTCTCGTTCCCTACGCCTGATTTATAAGTATAGGCAAGGTTTTTCTGAGCGTACAAAAATCTACACTTACTCCATTCTAAGTTAGTTTGGAGTAAGTTTTTTGCTGCCTAAACTTGCAAAACAGGGCAAGTGGTTGGTCACGCCCCCTTTTGGGGAAAAAAAATCTCTTCTAAAATGAAACTGTTCTAACTGACTAGAACTGGAGCAAACTAAGTGCCGAGAATTGCAATTTCTAAGTTGCTCCAAAAAAAAGGAGCAACTCAGGCCGAAACTTGAGCCCATATGTTTCCACTTGTGGGGAAGAGCATAATTCGGGGGCATCAATATAAGGTAGTCACCAAGTAATCCAATAGGGAATTCAGAAGAAACATCTTTACCCAAAGAGTGGTGAGAATGTGCAACTCGCTACCACAGGGAGTGGTGAAGCGAATAGTCTAAATGCATTTAAGGGCAGGCTCGACAAGCATATGAGGGAGAAGAGAATAGAGGGTTACACTGATCGAGTTCGATGGGGGAAAGCAGGGAGGAGGCTCGAGTTGAGCATAAACGCCGGCATGGACTGGTTGGGCCGAATGACCTGTTTTTGTGCCGTATGTAATCCGATATCTCATTTGCACTATTTGGCAGATTGATTAAACGACCCAGCAGAATCATAGTTACCTCCTTAATCTTTAGCTCCAGATAAATAGACTCAACTTCTTTATCATTACATTCCAGTGCTGTAATGGAATATTTGATTAATACTGCTAACCTTCCTTCCTTTTCCCTTGTGCTATTCTTTCTGAACATCTTGTAACCAGAAATATTTGGCTCCCAGCCCTACCCTAGCTTAATGCTATTATGTTTGACCAATTTGTGCTTCGAGCTCTAAATTTTGTGCCACTGCATATACACAACTCAAACCTACCTTTGGCTGGCAGTGATGCTCATCTTCATTTCTCTTCCTTCCAATCTCTTCATTACTTTCCCATTAATTCTGTTTTATCTTTTTTTTACATCTCTTGCCCCTTTTACTTCGTGCTCTCTCCTTCCTGGTCTTGTTTTTTTTTAATCTCCTTTCCTTGCTATAATAGTTTGATTCTTCACTAACTATGGCTACAGTACCAGCCTTGTTCAGGTGTAGCCTGTCTGTTCTGTACCGCTCACTCGTGTCCTAATGTCCAAAGAATGTGAACCTTCTGCACCATCTCCATAGTCACACATTATACTTATCTTGCTATTCCTATACTTAGTAAATGTAGCATCGAGAATAATCCTGAAATGACCATTCTTGAAATTCTGCTCTACATTCTCCAATCCCTGAAATTCCGTTTGCAGGACTTCATTCTATTCCTTCCTACGTTATTGGTTTCAACCACTGATTCTGGCTGCTTGCCTTCCCTCTCCAAAATCTTTTCTCTCCCTTTCTCTGGCACCTGGTGAGCAGCATATCATTCATGACTCTTGACTGCAGCTGAAAAAGCACTAGTCTTTTCGCCTGTCTGTGGAATCCCGTACTGCTTTTCTGCATGATATTTGGTTGCCAATTCCCTACTCCCAGGGGATCTCTATGCTATTCCTTCTGAATATCTTGTAACCAGGAATATTTGACTTCCAGTCCTACCCGAGCCTAATGCTATTATAGCTTACCAATTTGTGCTGCGAGCTCTAATTTTATCCAGAATATATTTTGTGCATCTGCATATACACAACTCAAACCTACCTTTGACTGGCAGTGATACTCCTTTGTGCTGCCTCCTTCCTATCTCAGCAGATGGTCACCCATTTCACTTCCTCAATATCTAATTCTTGGAAGTTTAGTGAACAGTGAGGAGCATAGGGATAGAATACAAGACGACATAGACAAGCTGGTGGAATGGGCGGACACGTGGCAGATTAAATTTAACGTAGAAGTGCGAAGTGATGCATTTTTGGGAGGAAGAACGAGGAGAGGCAATATAAACTGAAGGGTATATTCTAAAGGGAGTGCAGGAACAGAGATCTGGAGGTATATGTGCACAAATCGTTGAAGGTGGCAGGGCAAGTTGAGAAAGCGGTTGAAGAAGCATACGGAATCCTGGGCTTCATAAATCGAGCCAAAAGCAAGGAAGTTATGATAAACCTTTATCAAACACTGGTTCGGCTGAAACTGGAGTATTGTGTCCAATTCTGGGGAAATCACTTTAGGAAGGATGTGAAGGCCTTAGAGAGGGTGCAGAAAAGATCTACAAGAATGATTCCAGGGATGAGGAACTTCAGTTCCATGGATAGATTGTTGAAGCTGGGGTTGTTCTTAGAACAGAGAAGGTTGAGAGGAGATTTGATTGAGTTGTTCAAAATCATGAGGGGTCTGGACAGAATAGACAGAGAGAAACTGTTCCCATTGGCAGAAGGGTCGAGAACCAGAGGACACAGATTTAAGGTGATTGGCAGAAGAACCAAAGGCGAAATGAGGAACTGGTTAGGATCTGGAATGTACTGCCTGAAAGGGTGGTGGAGGCAGATTCAATTGGGCTTTTAAAAGGAAATTGGATAAGTACCCAAAGGAAGAAAAAATTGCAGTGCTATGGGGGTAGGACGGGGAGCGGGACTAGCTGAAGTGTTCTTGCAGAAAGCCAGCACAGGCTCGACGGACCAAATGGTCTCCTGTGCTGTAACCATTCTATGATTCAGCCCGTGTGCTGACCACAGATCAGGAATCCTGCTGTATGTGATAAACTACCACAGATGCTCCTCGAACTCACAAACTTTGAGCTGAAATGCAAGAAGTCAAGAGGCACATCCGCACAAGTGGACATCCCGGACACAAAAGCATCCTGGACCTCCCACATTGCATACTTCAGCTGTGCCCCTTTCCCCCCACCCCCTTCACTCCAGCTAAACTGAAGCATTTTCTTCAAAAATTAATGAAAGCAAACACAGCAATACAGTGATTTTAACCCCTCAAATATAGTTTGAGGCCAGCTGCACCTCAAAGCTAAACTCCTGCTGAGGCTGAACTCCACAACCTACTGACCTTTTGTACTCCACTGGTTTCTTGCTACTCAAAACTACACTCACCTACAAACTCAAATTTATAGTGTCAACTCGTATTAGCCCAACTCCCACAGGAACAACCAGCCAGTCAAAGAGCAGGTAATAGCAGCAGCTGCTTCAATAATGAACTCCATCGGCAGTCCCTCGAAATCGAGGAAGACTTGCTTCCACTCTAAAAGTGAGTTCTCGGGTGACTGTACAGTCCTCCACTTAGGGTTGTTTTCCCAGGTACCGGTGGGGATGTTGCACTTTATCAAGGAGGCTTTGAGGGTGTCCTTGAAACGTTTCCTCTGCCCACCTGGGGCTCGCTTGGCATGTAAGAGTTCTGAGTAGAGCGCTTGCTTTGGGAATCTCTTGTCAGGCATGCGGACGATGTGGCCCATCCAATGGAGCTAGTCGAGTGTGGCTAGTGCTTCGATGCTGGGGATGTTGGCCTGATCGAGAACACTCACTACTAGCTGAAACCATCCCATGGTGAGGTACCAACATTTCGTACATTACAACAGTGACTGCACTTCAAAAGTACTTAATCGGCTATAAAGTGCTTTGGGACATTCTGAAAGGCACATGGGAACACCGCCACCTCCAAGTTCCCCTCCAAGTCACACACCATCCTGACTTGGAAATATATCGCCGTTCCTTCATCATCGCTGGGTCAAAATCCTGGAACTCCCTCCCTAACAGCACTGTGGGAGTACCTTCGCCACACGGACTGCAGCGGTTCAAGGTGGCTCACCACCATCTTCTCAGGAGTAGTTAGGGATGGCCTTGCTAGCAACACCCACATCCCGTGAACAAATAAAAAAATATATATAAATGCAAGTCTGTCTTTTCTTTCACCAAATCAACAAGTTAAACCTTTCCGAGTATTTTAACTGAAAAACTGGAGTAAATTACTGGGGTAAGAAGGCATATGGAATGCTTGCCTTTATTAGCCGAGGCATAGAATACAAGAGCAGGGGGATAATGCTTGAACTGTAGAAAACGCTGGTTAGGCCACAGCTGGAGTACTGCGTGCAGTTCTGGTCGACGTATTATAGGAAGGACGTGATTGCACTGGAGAGGATACAAAGGAGATTTATGAGGATGTTGCCGGGAGTAGAGAATCTAAGCTATGGGGACAAATTGGATAAGCTGTTTTCCTTGGAACAGAGGAGACTGAGGGGAGACCTCATTGAAGTGTATAAAATTATGAGGGGCCGAGATATAGTTGGTGGGGCCTATTTCCCTTAGAGGGGTCAAGAACCAGGGGGCATAAATTTAAAGTACTTGGTAGAAGGTTTAGAGGGCATTTGAGGGAAAATTTCTTCTCGCAGAGGGTTGTGGGAGTCTGGAACTCACTGCCTGAAAGGGTGGTAGTGGCAGAAACCCTCACCACATTTAAAAAGTACTTGGATGTGCACCTGAAGTGTAACCTGCAGGGTTATGGACCTAGAGCTGGAAAGTAGGATTAGGCTGGATAGCCTCTTGCTGGCGGGCACGGACACGATGCGCCGAAATGGCCTCCTTCCATGCTGTAAACTTTGATGATTCTATGAAATAATGCAGTATATTAGTGAAAATTAAGTCCTTTAGAATGATACTAAGGCTTAGAGGGTTAAATTATGAGCAGAGGTTGCAAAAACTTGGCTTATATTCCCTTGAGTTTAGGTGATTGACTGGTGATCTGATTGAGGTGTTTAAAAGAAATCGATAGGGTAGATAGAAACTATTTCCTCTGGCAGGGGAATCAAGAATAAGGGGGCATAACCTTAAAAATAGAACTAGTCCATTCAGGAGCAAAATAAGTAAGCACTTTTTCACACAAAGGATAGCGGAAATCCGGAACACACTTCCCCAAAAGGCTGCAGATGTTGGAACAATTAAAGCTTTCATGACCGATTTGTTTTATTTGGTAAGGGTATAAAGGGATATGGAGCCAAGGGGCAGAAAACATTGGTGGGAGTTGTCTATAGGCCTCCAAACAGTCGTGGTAGTGTAAGAGCATCAAACAGGAAATTAGAGATGCATGTAGCAAGGGTACTACAGTAATCGTAGGTGACTTTAATCTACATATAGACTGGCCAAACCAAATTTAGTAATAATACCGTGGCAGGTGAATTCCTGGAGTGTGTACGAGATGGATTTTTAGACCAGTATGTTGAGGAGCCTAGTAGGGAACAGGCTATCCTAGATTGGGTATTGTATAATGAGAAGGGGTTAATTAACAGTCTTGTTCTGTGGGGTCCTTTAGGGAATAGTGACCATAACATGATTGAATTCCTTATTAACATGGAAAGTGAAGCAGTCCAATCCGAAACTAGGGTCCTAAATCTAAACAAAGGAAACTACGAAGGTATGAGGAATGAATTGGCTATGACAGATTGGGAAGATTAATTACAAGGCATGATGGTGGATAGGCAATGGCTAACATTTAAGGAATGAATGCATGAATTGCAACAGTTATACATTCCTTTCTGGGGTAAAAACATAAAAGGAAAAGTGGCCCAACCATGGCTAACAAAAGAAATTAAGGAGAGTAATAGATCCAAAGAAGAGTTATACAAAGTTGCCAGAAAAAGTAGCAAGCCTGAGGATTGGGAGCAGTTTAGAATTCAGCAAAAAAGGACCAAGAGATTGATGAAGAGGGGGAAGTGGAAAAATAGAGTATGAGAGTAAACTTGCAAGGAATATAAAAATCAACTGCAAAAGTTTCTACAAGTACGTAAAAAGGAAAAAAATTAGTTAAGACAAATGTAGGTCCTGTACAGACGAACAGAATTTGTAATTGGGAACAAGGAAATGGCAGAACAATTAAATAAATACTTCGGTTCTGTCTTCACGAAAGAGGACACAAATAATGTCCCAGAAATGCTAAAGAACCAAGGGTCTAGTGAGCAAGAGGAATGAAATGAAATGATTACTAGTAAGAAAATAGTGCTGGAGAAACTAATGGGACTGAAGGCCGATAAATCCCCAGGGCCTGATGACCTGCAACCCAGAGTACTAAAAGAGGTAGCCATGGAAATAGTAGATGCATTGGGTTGTCATCTTTCAAAATTCTATAGATTATGGAACAGTTCCTGCAGATTGGAGGGTGGCAAATGTAACCCCACTATTTAAAAAAAGGAGGGAGAGAGAAAACTGGGAACTACAGACCGGTTAGCCTAACATCAGTAGTAGGGAAAATGCTAGAGTAAATTATAAAAGGATGTGATAATGGCACACTTGGATAATGTCAACGGGATTAAACAAAGTTAACATGGATTTATGAAAGGAAAATCATGTTTCAAAAACATAGAAACATAGAAAATAGGTGCAGGAGCAGGCCATTCGGCCCTTCTAGCCTGCACCGCCATTCAATGAGTTCATGCAACTTCAGTACCCCATTCCTGCTTTCTCACCATACCCCTTGATCCCCCTAGTAGTAAGGACTAGATCTAACTCCTTTTTGAATATATTTAGTGAATTGGCCTCAACTACTTTCTGTGGTAGAGAATTCCACAGGTTCACCACTCTCTGGGTGAAGAAGTTCCTCCTCATCTCGGTCCTAAATGGCTTACCCCTTATCCTTAGACTGTGACCCCTGGTTCTGGACTTCCCCAACATTGGGAACATTCTTTCTGCATCTAACATGTCTAAACTCATCAGAATTTTAAATGTTTCTATGAGGTCTCCTCTCATTCTTCTGAACTCCAGTGAATACAAGCCCAGTTGATCCAGTCTTTCTTGATAGGTCAGTCCCGCCATCCCAGGAATCAGTCTGGTGAACCTTCGCTGCACTCTCTCAATAGCAAGAATGTCCTTCCTCAGGTTAGGAGACCAAAACTGTACAGCATACTCCAGGTGTGGCCTCACCAATGCCCTGTACAACTGTAGCAACACCTCCCTGCCCCTGTACTCAAATCCCCTTGCTATGAAGGCCAACATGCCATTTGCTTTCTTAACCGCCTGCTGTACCTGCATATCAACCTTCAATGACTGATGTACCATGACACCCAGGTCTCGTTGCATCTCCCCTTTTCCTAATCTGTCACCATTCAGATAATAGTCTGTCTCTCTGTTTTTACCACCAAAGTGGATAACCTCACATTTATCCACATTATACTTCATCTGCCATGCATTTTCCCACTCACCTAACCTATCCAAGTCGCTCTGCAGCCTCATAGCATCCTCCTCGCAGCTCACACTGCCACCTAACTTAGTGTCATCCGCAAATTTGGAGATACTACATTTAATCCCCTCGTCTAAATCATTAATGTACAGTGTAAACAGCTGGGGCCCCAGCACAGAACCTTGCGGTACCCCACTAGTCACCGCCTGCCATTCTGAAAAGTCCCCATTTACTCCTACTCTTTGCTTCCTGTCTGACAACCAGTTCTCAATCCATGTCAGCACACTACCCCCAATCCCATGTGCTTTAACTTTGCACATTAATCTCTTGTGTGGGACCTTGTCGAAAGCCTTCTGAAAGTCCAAATATACCACATCAACTGGTTCTCCCTTGTCCATTCTACTGGAAACATCCTCAAAAAATTCCAGAAGATTTGTCAAGCATGATTTCCCTTTCACAAATCCATGCTGACTTGGACCTATCATGTCACCTCTTTCCAAATGCGCTGCTATGACATCCTTAATAATTGATTCCATCATCTTACCCACTACCGATGTCAGGCTGACCGGTCTATAATTCCCTGTTTTCTCTCCCTCCTTTTTTAAAAAGTGGGGTTACATTGGCTACCCTCCACTCGATAGGAACTGATCCAGAGTCAATGGAATGTTGGAAAATGACTCAATGCATCCGCTATTTCCAAGGCCACCTCCTTAAGTACTCTGGGATGCAGTCCATCAGGCCCTGGGGATTTATCGGCCTTCAATCCCATTAATTTCCCCAACATAATTTCCCGACTAATAAGGATTTCCCTCAGTTCCTGCTCCTTACTCGACCCTCTGACCCCTCTTATATCCAGAAGGTTGTTAATGTCCTCCTTAGTGAATACCGAACTAAAGTACTTGTTTAATTGGTCCGCCATTTCTTTGTTCCCTGTTATGACTTCCCCTGATTCTGACTGCAGGGGACCTACGTTTGTCTTTACTAACCTTTTTCTCTTTACATATCTATAGAAACTTTTGCAATCCGTCTTAATGTTCCCTGCAAGCTTCTTCTCATACTCCATTTTCCCTGCCCTAATCAAACCCTTTGTCCTCCTCTGCTGAGTTCTAAATTTCTCCCAGTCTCTGGGTTCACTGCTATTTCTGGCCAATTTGTATGCCACTTCCTTGGCTTTAATACTATCCCTGATTTCCCTTGATAGCCACAGTTGAGCCACCTTCCCTTTTTTATTTTTACGCCAGACAGGGATGTACAATTGTTGTAGTTCATCCATGCGGTCTCTAAATGTCTGCCATTGCTTATCCACAGTCAACCCCTTAAGTATCATTCGGCAATCAATCCTAGCCAATTCACGCCTCATACCTTCAAAGTTACCCTTCTTTAAGTTCTGGACCATGGTCTCTGAATTAACTGTTTCATTCTCCATCCTAATGCAGAATTCCATCATATTATGGTCACTCTTCCCCAAGGGGCCTCGCACAATGTGATTGCTAATTAATCCTCTCTCATTACACAACACCCAGTCTAAGATGGCCTCCCCCCTAGTTGGTTCCTCGACATATTGGTCTAGAAAACCATCCCTTATGCACTCCAGGAAATCCTCCTCCACTGTATTGCTTCCAGTTTGGTTAACCCAATCTATGTGCATATTAAAGTCACCCATTATAACTGCTGCACCCTTATTGCATGCACCCCTAATTTCCTGTTTGATGCCCTCCCCAACATCACTACTACTGTTTGGAGGTCTGTACACAACTCCCAATAACGTTTTTTGCCCTTTGGTGTTCTGCAGCTCTACCCATATAGATTCCACATTATCCAAGCTAATGTCCATTCTAACTATTGCATTAATCTCCTCTTTAACCTGCAATGCTACCCCACCTCCTTTTCCTTTTATTCTATCTTTCCTGAATGTTGAATACCCTTGGATGTTGAGTTCCCAGCCCTGATCATCCTGGAGCCACGTCTCTGTAATCCCAATCACATCATATTTCTTAATATCTATTTGCACAGTTAATTCATGCACCTTATTACGGATACTCCTTGCATTAAGACACAAAGCCTTCAGGCTTGTTTTTTTAACACCCTTTGTCCTTTTAGAATTTTGCTGTACAGTGGTCCTTTTTGTTTTTTGTCTTGGGTTTCTCTGCCTTCCACTTTTCCTCATCTCCTTTCTGTCTTTTGTTTTTGTCTCCTTTTTGTTTCCCTCTGTCTCCCTGCATTGGTTCCCATCCCCCTCGAGTTTTTTGAGGATGTAACTGATAGAATAGATAAGGGAGAACTAGTGGATGTAGTGTATTTGAATTTTCAGAAGGCCTTTGATAAAGTCCCACATAAGAGGTTAGTGTGCAAAATTAAAGCACATAGGATTGGGGGTAATGTATTGGCATGGATTGAAAATTGGTTAACTGACAAGAAACAGAGAGTAGGAATAAACGTGTCTTTTCCGGGGTGGTGGGCAGTGACTAGTCGGGTACCACAGGGATCAATGCTTGGCACCCAGCTATTCACAATATATATATGAATGATTTGGATGAGGGAACCAAATGCAATATTTCCAAGTTTGCTGATGCCACAAAACTAGGTGGGTTTGAGAGTTGTAAGGAGGATGCAAAGACACTGCAAGGTGATTTAGATAGGTTGAATGAGTGGGCAAACACATGGCATATGCAGGAAAACATGGATAAATGTGAAGTTATCCACTTTGGTAGGAAAAACATAAGGATAAAGTATTTAAATGGTGATGGCTAGGGATGTGTCAATGTAGAGAGGGACCTGGGTGTCCTTGTACACCAGTCATTGAAAGCAAACATGCAGGTGCAGCAAGCAGTTAGGAAGGCAAATGGTATGTTGGCCTTCATTGAAAGAGAATTTGAGTATAGGAGCAAGGATGGCTTACTACAGTTATACAGAGTCTTGGTGAGACCGCACCTGGAGTATTGTGTACACTTTTGGTCTCCTTAGCTAAGAAAGGATATACTTGCCATAGAGGGAGTGCAACGAAGGTTCACCAGACTGATTCCTGGGATGGCAGGACTGTCGTTTGAGGAGGGATTGGGTCGACTAGGCCTGTATTCACTAGATTTTAGAAGAATGGGAGGGGATTTCATTGAAACGTATAAAATTCTGACTGGATAGACTAGATGGGACATCTAGAAAAAGGAGTCACAGTCTCAGGATATGGGGTAGGAAATTTAGGACCGAGATGAGGAGAAATTTTTTCAGAGGGTGGTGAACCTGCGGAATTCTCTACCACAAAAGGCTGTGGAGGCCAAGTCACTGAATATATTTAAGAGGGAGATAGATCGATTTCTAGAAACAAAAGGCATCAAGGGGTATGGGGGGAAAAGCGAGAATAGGGTGTTGAGATAGAGGATCAGCCATGATATTGAATGGCGGTGCAGACTCGAATGGCCTACTACTGCTCCTATTTTCTATGGTTCTAAAATTGGTTTGAGGAACAGATCAGCCATGATCTAATTGAATGCTGTGGCAGGTTTGAAGGGCTGACTGGCTTCTTCCTGTTCCTACTTGTCCCAATTGCTTGTGCCAAAACAAAATTTCATACTTGCCCTGCCCTGTGACCACCCTGGCCTTTTGCTGTTCAAGACTCAGGAGATCAAGGGTGCAGCATCAAGCTGCCAGGTAAAGCATACATTAAAGCTCCATAGTGGACAGAAAGTATGTGCATCAGCTCTACCCTCGCAGGAGCCCCCACTACTCACTCCAGTTCTGTTTCCAAAATCCACCCCTCCCGATGGCTTCTCTGAGTGAGTTTGCCAAATTTGGAGCAGTTTTGTGCTACAGACCCATCGCTGTTGGAATTGAACCTATCGAACCTTCCAGCCTGTGGATTTTCCTCTCGTCACTGGCGCTGGATTTGAACCTGGCTCCGAGGCTAATGTCTTATTGACTCCACCATCAAATCGCCGCATGTTGAAAACCTGTTCCAATGATATATGTCTGTTGATGTCTTCCTTGCTTTCTCTTACAGGAAAGTGAACATTTGAAGAAATTCCAGGTGACGTGGGAACTTCATAACAAGCACCTATTTGAAAACTTGGTGTTCTCTGAGCCACTTCTGCAGAGTAGTTTACCATCACTAGTAGCACAGCTCCGGTAAGCTCCTCTTTGACGAGAGCACTTTGGATTTAATAATTTGTTATGCAGAAACTGTAAGGAAAGTATAATATATTTTCGTGATTTGTGCTTGGCAACATTAAGGATGACATTTCTGAAGTGAAGTCCTTTTTATTTTTGGCACCCAGTCTCCATGACGGTCATTATTGGATTAGATGGAATGTAAAGCACCCTCTACTCTGCCCGATTAACTATTATGTTTCTATCTCTGAATGTTATTGTCAACTGCTCTGGTGCAAATTTTTCCTGTTCCCACACTAGCCAACAGAAAGAGCACATAATCTCGGCTGACATTCCCGTGCAGTGCTGAGGGAGTGCTGCACTGTTGGAGGTGTGTCACCTTTCGGATGAGATGTTCAATCGAGGCTCCATCTGCCCCCTCGGGTATCAAGTATTCCATGGCACTATTTTGAGGAAGAGCAGGGGAGTTATCCCTGGTGTCCTGGCCAATTATTAGCCCTCAATCAACATCACTAAAACAGATTACCTGGTCATTACCTCATTGCTGTTTGTGAGAGCTTGCTTTGTGGAAAATGGCTGCTATGTTTCCTCCATTACAACAGTGACTACAACTTTTTTAAAAAGTACTTAATTGGCTGTAAAGCGCTTTGGGATGTCGTGAGGGTGTGTTAGTCGCTATATAAACGCAATCTTATTTCATTCCATCATCCTTGTCTGGATTGGTCCCAAAGGTGAAAAGAAAGTGTGCCTTCCTGTGAATACGGATTCTTTTTCCATCAATCTGTTTCAGCGAATACACTGACGCGAACACCTCTTTGCCTTTTCTGTAAAAGACCTTTATTGAAGATTCTCCGGCCGGGACTTGTCAAGACAAAGGAACACTCTCAATCAGAGCCTGTTTACCTTCCCCTGGACAATCCCTTTTCAGCGCGAAAAGCACAGTAGATATACATTTTCAAAACAGAACACATTTGATTAGCACTTGGTCTATCCAATCCCTTTCTGCCTCCCCCCCCCCCCCGAGTACGTCCAATGGCAGGCAAGAAAGTCTCCCAATTAGGGCTGGTGTCAGGTCAGGTTAGTTATAGCTTTGCTACACTGTCTTCCCTTATCAGTAAAGAACCCAATTAGTTTCCCTTCCTCCTTATCAGTAGAAGCCATTACTTTTCCCTTCCTATCTCGGATTGCTTTCTTTCTTTGTGCTGCCTTGCGGCTTTCTCATGACCCGTGTCTAACCTCAACTTCAACTCTTGGTAACCCCTTTTTTTTCTGTTGATTCTGCAGTTGTCTGCATCTTGACATTTCTTTAGCTATTTTCCCATGATTCCCTATCTCCATCCTTTTGCCACCTTCTCTATTCATCTACCACCTTCGCAACCCTTCTTTACACATTCTCATGCCCATTGTTCTAGCTGGTGCCACAGTTTAAAGAACTATTGGTCAAATGATGTAGGATTCAAATACCAGCAGACAGGAGGGTAATAATCTGTCAGAGATACTGAGCTGTCGAGATACGCGTTTCACTGTGCGTATTTGTTTGAAGCACGATAGGAGAAGGAGTTTGGTGTCGTGGCCCAGCAGGTGATTTGATGGGATTGGGATGTGGGCGGGGCGGAGGAGGGAGGAAATTGTGAAATAATCTTGGATGGGATTCTTGATGATAGGTAAGTGGCCTTTTCTATCTCCAGATTTAAGTTCTCAGGACTGTTGGAGTAAGTTATCAGTGCAGACCATTAAGTGGGTTTAAGAAATGAATGGATGGGTTTGTGGAGAGAGAAGGGATTGAGAAGAGGTGAGAGTGGAAACTTGTTTATCATTGGCTGTAAATGTTTGGGACATCCTGAGGTCGTAAAAGACGCTATATAATTGCAAGTCTTTTCCTTTGTTCTGTTTGCAAAGTGGCAGCTTGTTGAGGCCCATTGGGCATTTCCTGTGTCTTTAAAAAAAAAAATAACATTCTTGCATTCAAATTCAAAAACTGTTCAGTAAATGTAAAACTTTCTGCAGTCATCTGTATTAAATTGACTCAGCTTTCTGTGGTTGGATAAAGTTATCTTCGAAACAATTTGTTGTACTATGACTTTTTCCCAACCACAAAACCTCAGTTCATGGAGGGTTTTTTCCCCTAAACTTGATGGCCTATATTTAAAAAGTTGCATCATTCAATCCTGTGATTTTTCTTTTCCTGTTTCCTGTCCCTGTTGCCAATAAATTCATAATGCTCCCATGAATGTCTGTTTTCTTTAAGTATTGCATCTGTAATAGGGTCCATATTGGCACCAGTTTTATTTTTTTCTACAACGCTTGGAATTTTGAACCCAACCCAATCCAAGCCATGCCATGCCCTGCAGCAAGAAAGTGTTATGGTTCTTTCTCAGTTATTGGTTGCGGTCGATACATGATCACTGGTTTCTCTGGTGTCTTCCTACTTGCCGTGGACTGTGTGTTTCTACAGATGTTTCCAGGGGAAAATAGGAGTGGCCAGCAGGAGATATAATAGAGCCACCCAGGTTAATCACATCATACTGCTTGTACAATGTGTCAACGCTAATAGAATGATTGGTATCAAGCCATGACATTCCAGAACAGCACTGAGGCCTTTGTCTGTCCCCTCAGGTGGATGACAATGATCCTATTTCGAAGAAGAGCAGGGGTGTTATCCCCTTGTCCTGTCAACATTTATCCTCAACCAACAACTTAAAGAAAGATGATCTGCTCTGGAATGTCATGTTTTGCTAAATTTTAAAGTTTATTTCTGCTCTATAGTTCCGAGTCTATTAACTAGAGGCGTGACAGGGCAGCTCAGTCCCATGGAGTGCACATTCTGTGCTATGTGGGAAGTCCTGGACGACCACGTGTGCAGGAGGTGTCTCCAGCTGCAGCAACTTGAGCTCCGCGTTTCGGAGCTTGAGCGGCGGCTGGAGTCACTGCGGTACATCCGCGGGACTGAGAATTTCATGGATAGCACGTTTCTAGAGGTGGTCATGCCGCAGCTTAAGTGTGTGCAAGCAGAGAGGAAGTGCTACTAGGCAGGTAGTACAGGAGTCCCCCCCGAGTCCATCTTGCTCTCCAAACAGTATTTTGTTCTGAGTACTGGTGATGGTGCCTCCAGGGAGTGCAGCCAGAGCCAAGTCCACGGCACCACGGGTGGCTCCGCTGCACAGGGGGAAGGAAGAAGAATGGAAGATTGGTAGGGGATTCAATAGTCAGGGGAGCAGACAGGCGTTTCTGCACCGCAGACATAACTCCAGGATGGGATGTTGCCGCCCTGGTGCCAGGGTCAAGGATGTCACCGAGCGGCTGCAAGACATTCTGGGAACAGCCAAAGGTCGTGGTCCATATTTACATAGGGAGAAAGAGGGATGAAGTCCTGCAGGCAGAGCTTCGGGAGCAAGGAGAGAGATTAAAAAGCAGGACCTCAAAGGTAGTAATCTCCAGGTTACTGCCGGAGCCACGTGCTTGTGAGTACAGAAATAGGAGGGTAGAGAATATGAATGCATGGGTAGAGAGATGGTGCAGGCGAGAGGGCTTTAGATTCCTGAGGCATTGGGACCGATTCTGGGGGAGGCAGGACCTGTACAAGCCGGACGGGTTGCACCTCAACAGAGCCGGGACCAGTATCCTCGCGGGGGGGGTTTTGCTCGTGCTGTTGGGGAGGGTTTAAACTAGCTTGGCAGGGGGATGGTAACAGGAGAATAGATGCAGTGGGGAGAGAAGCAAAGCTGGAATTGGGCAGCAGAAAAGTAGAAAGTGAATTTGGAAGACAGGAAACAAGGGCTAGCAAATAGACAACAGGGGAGTTTGGCACCACTACATGGTATATACTTCAATGCAAGGAGTATGGGAAATAAGGCAGATGAGGTGAGAGCACAGATTGACACTTGGGAGTACGATATTATAGCTCTCACTGAGACATGGCTGAAAGAAGGGCAGTTATGGCAGCTCAACATTCCTGGTTACAGGGTTTTCAGACGGGTTAGAGAGGGGTGGTCGCAGTATTAATTAAAGAAACAATTACAGCTGTGAGAAGGGATGATACGTTAGAGGGGTCATCAAACAAGACCATATGGATTGAATTGAAGAACAAAAAAGGGGCGATCACACTACTGGGAGTGTACTATAGACCCCCAAGCAGTCAGAAAGATAGAAGAACAAATATGTGGGCAAATTGCTGCGAAGTTCAAAAACTATAGAGTTGTATTGTTGGGGTTTTCAACTACCCTTATATTAACTGGGAAAAAGATGGTGCGAATGGTAGAGAGGGTGTGGAATTCCTAAAATGCATTCAGGAGAACTTCTTAAGCCAGTATGTAACAAGCCCAACAAGGGAGTAGGCGGTTCTGGACTTGGTTTTGGGGAATAAAGAGCAAGTGGAAGAGGTATCAGTGGGAGAGCATTTTGGTGCTAGTGATCATAATTCAGTAAGATTTATTATAGTTATGGAAAAGGACAAATATAGAACAGGAATAAAAATTCTCAGTTGGGGTAAAGCCAATTTTGCTGAGCTGAGATGGGATTTGGCCAAAGTGGACTGGAAACAGCTACTTGATGGTAAATCAGTGTCAGAGCAATGGGAGGCATTCAAGGAGGAGATCCTGAGAGTACAGAGAAAGTATGTTCCCTTTTTTAAAAAAAGGGTGGTGCTAACAAATTTAAAGCCCTCTTGATGTCAAGGGACATACATGGTGAGATAAAGAAAAAAAGGGAAGCTTATAACAGATACTGAGAACTCAATATTGCAGAAACTCTAGAGGAGTACAAGAAGTGCAGGGTGCAATGAAAAAATATATCAGGAAAGCAAAGAGAGAGCATGAAAGAATGTTGGCAAGTAAAATCAGGGAAAACCCAAAGATGTTTTATAGATACATAAAGAGCAAGAGCATAACTAGAGAAAGAGTGGGGCTTATTAGAGACTATTAAGGAAATCTGTGTGCAGAGGCAGAAGACGTGGGTATGATTCTTAATGAATACTTTGCATCTGTTTTCACAAAAGAGAGGGGCGATGCAGAATTTGCACTGAGGGAGTAGGAGTGTGAAATATTAGATGAGATAAACATAGTGAGTGAGGAAGTATTAAGGGGCTTAGCAGCTTTGAAAAGTGGATAAATCCCCAGGCCCGGATGAAATATATCCCAGGCTATTAAGAGAAGCAAAAGAGGAAATAGCAGAGGCCCTGATCATCATTTTCCAATCCTCTCTGACTACAGGTGTGGTGCCAGAGGACTGGAGGACTGCTAATGTGGTACCTTTGTTTAAAAAGGGAGAACGGGATAGACTGAGTAATTACAGGCCAGTCAGCCTAACCTCGGTGGTGGGAAAAATTATTGGACAGTCGGCATGGATTTGTTCAGGGAAGGTCGTGTTTGACTAACTTAATTGAATTTTTCGAGGAGGTAACCAGGAGGGTCAATGAGGGCAGTGCGTATGATGTAGTGTATATGGATTTTAGCAAAGCTTTTGATGTCCCACATGGCAGACTGGTCACGAAAGTAATAGCCCATCGGATCCAGGGCAAAGTGGCAAGTTGGATCCGAAATTGGCTCGGAGGCAGGAAGCAAAGGGTAATGGTTGATGGGTGTTTTTGTGACTGGAAAGCTGTTTCTAGTGGGGTTCTGCAGGGCTCAGTACTAGTTCCCTTGCTTTTTGTGGTATATATCAATGACTTGAACTTAAATGTTGGGGGTATGATTAAGAAGTTTGCAGATGACATTAAAATAGGCTGTGGTTGATGAAGAAAGCTGTGGATTGCAGGAAGCTATCAATGTACTGGTCAGGTGGGCAGAACAGTGGCAAATGGAATTCAATCCGGATCAGTGTGAGGTAATGAATCTGGGAGGTCTAACAAGGCAAGGGAATACACATTAAATGGTACGACACTGAAAAGTGTAGAGGAACAAAGGGACCTTGGAGTGCAAGTCCACAGATCCCTGAAGTTAGCAGACCAGGTAGATAAGGTGGTTAAGAAGGCATGTGGAATACTTGTCTTTATAAGTCGAGGCAAGGGATACAAGAGCAAAGAGTTTATGCTTGAACTGTATAAAACACTGGTTAGACCACAGCTGGAGTACTGTGGGCAGTTCTGGTCACCATATTACAGGAAAGATGTGATTGCATTGGAAAGGATGCAGAGGAGATGCACAAGAATGTTGCCTGCACTGGAGAATTTTGGCTATGAGGAAAGATTGGAAATGCTGGGTCTGTTTTCTTTAGAACAGAGGAAGCTGAAGGGAGACCTGATTGAGATGTATAAAATTGAGGGGCTTGGATAGAGTAGATATGGAGAATCTGTTTCCCTTGACAGAGGGGTCAACAACCATGGAGCATAGATTTAAAGTAATTAGGAGGAGGTTTAGAGGAGATTTACGGGGAAATTTCTTTATCCAGAGGGTAGTGGGGGTCTGGAACTCACTGCCTGAAAGGGTGGTAGAGGCAGAAACCCTCACCACATTTAAAAAATACTTGTATGTGCACTTAAAGTGCCGTAACCTACAGGGCTATGGACCAAGAGCTGGAAAACGGGATTAGGCTGGATAGCTGTTGCTTGGCTGGCGCTGGACACGATGGGCCGAAATGGCCCCCTTCCGTGCTGTAAATTGCTGAGATTCCATGATTATCACAATGTTGGTTGTGGGACCTTGCTGTGTGCAATTTGGCTGCTGTGTATTCTACCTTACTACAACAGCTACACTTCAGAAAGTACTTCATTGGCTGTATAAAGCTTTGGAATGTCCTGAGGTCATGAAAGGCGCTATATAAATACAAGTGCTTCTCTCTTTAGAATGAGTAGAGTATAAAACTTACCATAGAATCATACAATGGTTACAGCACAGGAGGCCATTCGGCCTGTAGAGCCCATGCCGGCGCTCTGCAAGAGCACTTCAGCTAGTCCCACTTCCTCGCCCTTTCCCCGTAGCTCTGCAATTTTTTTCCTTCGGGTACTTATCCAATTATGCCAAGCACAATACATGAGTCAGACCGCACAATAGTGTAGAATGCTGGAACGCCAACACCCTGTATCGCTCTTACCCAGGGAATATTACATTTGGACATTTCTTATATTTTGAAATTGATTATTAACATGCATTTACAAATTGATCAGGCAGCATCATGAACAAACCTCTTCCTTCAACTTGTGCTACCTTCTTAGTTTCTGTTCTGTCGGAAAATTGTGCACGGAAGGAGATTTGACATTTGCAAGGCATTTGGCTGTTTGAAGGATTTAATTAGATGGATTAATATTGTCGACCTTAAAGAGCCGGAAAGGTTTTTAAAATGTATAACTAACCCCGTTTGTGCTGAGTTTGTTAGTCTTGGCCTTGTTGGCAGGATTTCTGCAGCTGGTCTGGTGGATTTGGGAGGCAATAATTGTCCCGGGTTCCACGTGCTGATCTCCGCTCAGTGGTCCACATTTGAAATCCAATCATATGTTAATGTTGAGTGAGAAAAGGATTGATGTGATGCCCCATGTGGTCAAATAGCCTGCCAATGTTTGAATAACGGCTGAGGTACCAAAGGGCGAATGGCGCCACTAAACCTGCAACCCAGGATTCCCAGCCTTCAGAAGGGGGAGGGATGGTTGGAGGGGTACCAAATGGCAAGAAAAAAATGTATGGTTAAAAGACGGCTATAAATTTAACAATTGGATGTGTCAGCGACTGCGAATCAGGCAGCATCTGTGGAGAGAAAGTTTCGGGTCGATGACCCTTCGTTAGATGAAACGTTAACTCTGCTTTCTCTCCACAGATGCTGCCTGACCCGCTGAGATTTCCAGCATTTTCTGTTTTTATTCCAGCATCCGCAGTATTTTGCTTTTGTGTTGGTGACTGCATTAGCCCTTATAATCCTGAATTTATGTATTGTAGTAATAGATGCTGATTGTGATCTCAGTCAAGTCATTTTACACAGATTCCAGCGTGATCTGGCGGACTGTACTTTGTGTGTAGCTTCATTTTCGGGATTTTGTATTGAACAGTGTTATCAGGGGTATAAAACTGAATCAAAAGAAAACCAGAACACTCATTTCCTCCCTGCCCCTGGGTCATACTGTAGATGAGCTGGGCTCTTTGATAACTGACTGGTAGGAGGCAGCTTGATTGGTTGAAGACTTTTATAATCTATATAAGCACAGTTTGAGGCAACTCTGTTTCTGTGCCTCAATTGTTTATCGGATATGCGCCCTGAGACACAACTCTTGGAATTCCTTCAACGTGCAGAGGGCTCCCATTGCATTCTCCTCACCACTTACGGAAAAACAAGGGAGATGACGATATGTAGTTTGGTCTAATTTTACAAATGGTATTCAATGGGCAGTCTTTTTTTTGGCTTTCTGTACATTTTGTGAAGAAAATTGTGACCTCAGGATGTAGTCTGCACCTATTCTCTTCATTGTAAACCTTCATAGAATCATTCAGCACCGAAGGAGGCCATTCAGTCCATCGTGCCTGTGCCAGCTCTTTGAAAGAGCGATCCATTTAGTCCCACTCCCCAGTCCCTTAGGGGTAGCCCTGCATTTTTTTTTTTAATCGTAAAATTTCTAACAGGCCACCCTTAACCTTCTCCGTTCTCGTGACTACTTTCCTCTGTACTGCAGTTATTTTCCTGAAATTGGTCGCACAAGGTTTCCCCCCCCCCCCCCTTATTTTTAGCCTCCCCGGAGTTAGCATTAACAGTAGTTGGGGAAGGTAGTGCACTTGTTCACACCGAGTGGCGGAATGATGGTGCCACAAGCTCTACATTTTTATCTGTTCATATTAGGTATTTGTACTGACCTATTGCTGTGTGATTGATCTCCTTTAAGGTTGGGTACGGCATCTCACGACTCGTACAGTGAGGACACGTATAGTACGTTACTACAACGGTACCTCCAGATGGACCAGGAGATGAGTCGAGTTGCTGCAGAATGGCTGGAGTGTCAGAAGCGAATAGATGACTACGTGGATGAGCAGGTGAGGCTCTCTCTTTCTGAAATCTCTTCGCAATTTAACAACTGCCAAAACGTTTCTGTCCTAAAATTGAACACGCACCGTGCGTGTCTTCAGTTGACTCAGTAATCTTTAGTGATAGAAGTTTTAGACCGCGATTTCCAGCTTTGTTTTCCAGAAAGAATATGAAAAGGGCGCTGACTGACAAGTTCAGTTGTCGAACTAGGGATCGTGCCGCCTTCACGATGGGTGCAAACTCAATTGGCTTCTCCCACTTTTGCTGCAGCTATTTTAGAAATCGCAATTCTCCACATTTTTTTTTCTGCAGTTCTAGTCAGGAAGAACACTTCTAGTTTAGAACAGAATTTTTTCTTCAAAAGGGGGCGTGTCCGGCCACTGACGCCTGATTTGAAAGTTTCCACAGTGAAAATGTACTCCAAACTAAAGTAGAATGGAACCATTGAAGATTTTTGTAGAACTGAAAAAACCTGTTCTACACATTAAAAAATCAGGCGCAAGTTACATATTAGGCATCCAGAACGAGGTGGGGGGGAGGGGGGGGGAAGGGAACTCATTAACTTCGACAATAAATCCTTATTTATACTTCTTCAAATATTATACAAATAAATCCAACCTGAATAAACATTTATAAGCCAAGAAAAGATTAAATAAACCATCTTCCGACCTGTGTGAAAGTGCTTCAGCCAGGGAGAATTCTGCAGCCGTTCGTGCCGCTGAGCGGGAGGTTGGGGGGGAGGAGAAAGCCGTTCGTGTCGCTGAGGGGGAGAGAGGGAGGGAGGGAGGGGGGGGGAGAGAGAGAGAGAGAGAGAGAGAGAGAGAGAGAGAGAGAGAGAGAGAGAGAGAGAGAGAGAGAGAGAGAGAGAGAGAGAAAGAGAGAAGAGGGGGAAGGAGAGGGAGGGGGGGAGGGAGGGGAGGAGAGGGAGGGGAGGGGAGGGGAGAGGGAGGGGAGAGGGAGGGAGGGGAGGGGGAAGGAGAAACAGGAGCGCGGGTCGGGTCAGTCGGGGGGGTGGGCGGAGCGGGTCTCGGGGGGGGGGTGGGGGGGGGAGCGGGTGTCGGGTCGGGGGGGGGGGGGGGAGCGGGTGTCGGGTCGGGGGGTGGGGGGGAGAGCGGATCTCGGGTGGGGGGGGGGGAGGAGCGAGTGTCGGGTCTGGTCGGGGGGGGGGGAAGCAGGAGCTGGCCGTGGGAGGAGTCTCATTCACGCAGCCCCAGTGAGGCCATTGGGCCAGGGCTAGGGGCTGCGTTGGGCCCCTCCCACACAGTTCGGCGCCTGGAGCTACTGCACTTGCATGCCGACTGTAGCGCGCATGTGCAGAGGTCCCGGCACTGTTTTCAGCGCCGGGACCTGGCTCCGCCCCCCCACAGCTCGGCTGCCTGCGCCGAGTGCCACAGGACCTGTAAGTCGGTGGAGAATACCGAGGATTTTTTTAGGCGCCGTTTTAGGCGCGAAAAACGGACGCCCAGCTCGGAGGGGCACCCGTTTTTTTTCTTGTGGAAACTTGGGCCCCTTGTGTGCTGTGCTCTAGTATAAATGAATTTGTTTTTGTGCTTGGTTGACAACTTAAAATTTAAGTCTGCCATTACAAATTTCAGGTCTGCCTTAGATATTCTCTGGTGTTAGCGTCACTGATCACTCCGGTAAGCAGACCCTTGTCCCTTACTATCAGGAGTTTGCTTTCACTACCCAGTAGTAATCTAGTAATACAATAACGCAAGCCAGGGCTGTAGCAATGGGACCATCTTTATTCAGAGGCTGAACTCCAGGATATAGTCAGTGTATTCACTGAGGCATATGAAAGCATGGGCCTTACGCTTAACATCCGTAAGACAAGGGTCCTCCACCAGCCTGGCACCGCCGCACAGCACTGCCCTCCAATCATCAAGATTCACGGCGCGGCCCTCGACAACGTGGACCAGTTCCCATATCTCGGAAGGCTCTTATCAACAAAGGCAGACATTGATGCGGAGATTCAACATCGCCTCCGGTGTGCCAGTGCAGCCTTCGGCCGTCTGAGGAAAAGAGTGTTTGAAGACCAGGCCCTCAAATCTACCACCAAGCTTATGGTCTACAGGGCTGTAGTAATACCCGCCCTCCTGTATGGATCCGAGGCATGGACGATGTATAGAAGGCACCTCAAGTCGCTAGAGATATATCACCAACGATGTCTCCGCAAGATCCTGCAAATCCCCTGGGAGGACAGGCGCACCAACATCAGTGTCCTCGATCAGGCTAACATCCCCAGCATTGAAGCACTGACCACACTCGATCAGCTTTGTTGGGCAGGCCACATAGTACGCATGCCAGATACGAGACTCCCGAAGCCAATGCTTTATGGGGAGCTCCTTCGTGGTAAACGAGCCAAAGGAGGACAGCAGAAGCGTTACAAGGACACCCTCGAAACCTCCCTGGTAAAATACGACATCACCACTGACTCCTGGGAGACCCTGGCCGAGCACCGCCCGAGGTGGAGAAAGTGCATCTGGGAGGGCGTCGAGCTCTTCTAGTCTCAATGCAAAGAGCATGAAGAGGCCAAGCGCAGGCAGCGGAAAGAGCGCGCGGCAAACCAGCCCCACCGATTCCTTCCCTCGACGAATGTCTGTCCCACCTGTAATAGGGTCTGTGGCTCTCGTATCGGACTGTTCAGCCATCAAAGAACTCACTTGGGAGTGGAAGCAAGTCTCCTCGATTCCGAGGGACTGCCTATGATGATGATGACACTATATATCATGATCCTTGCACTTGCCCTCACCTGGGGTTCTCCAGCTTTCCAAAATGCAGACTGAGTCACACTTTAGCGAGATGAGGCCAGATACAAACAGTTAAGCTGCTTTAATTTACTGTCAATAAGTTAACCCAGCACCCCAGTGCTTGCTGACCAATGTTGGCTCCTGGTCCAGTAATGCCTCAAAATTAAAATTCTCATCCTTGTGTACAATTCCCTCCATGGCCTTGCCCCTCCTACAGCCCTCAGAGATCCCTGCGTCCTCCATTTCTGGCCTCTTGCGCATCTCTGGTTTTCATCGCTCCACCATTGGCAGCCATGCTTTCAGCTGCCTGGGCCCTAAGCTCTGGAATTCCCTTCCTAAATCCCTCAGCCTAGCTTCATCTCTCGCCTCCTTTAAGACACTCCTTCAAACCTACCAGCTTGACCATGCTTTTGGTCACCTGTCCTAATATCTCCTGAGGTGGCACGGTGTCAATTTTTGTCAACATTCCCCTGAAACGTTTTGTGACACTACTGCATTAAAGATGCCATATGAATGCAAATTGTTGTGCTGTCTACACAAGACGACACCCATCCAGTGACCTACTGGAAGCTTGAAACAAAATAACAAATCACTTATTGTCGCTCCTATTATGGATGGCACATTCAATGGGCAGCTCATTAAATAACTAATAATACCTAATCCCCCACTTTATCACAGTGACTCCGAGATTTCCCAGTATTAAACATAACCAGAGGAAGCTCTCCTTAAAGTCTCAAACCTGAGTTCATATTGGAAAAATGCTGTAGCTGATGTCTAATAGCCAGTAATCCTTAAATGGGTTCTTTCCTAGGTCAAAGGCTATCTTATTCTCAACTAAACTATGTGTTCCTAGTTTGGGGACTTGTAATAATTTTTTCCTGAACTAGCATATCTTGCTAGGGTAAGAAAGTGGGGAGTGGGAAGGTCAGTGATTTGATCACTCTGCTCTTCCAAAGGTGGGACACACTTGAGCCTAGAGGAGGAAAGGTGAACGCACACAACTGCTTTGCACAGAGGTGTAATGTGTCTGCAAATTAAAGAAGAAGTTGGACAGAGAAAGTGAATGACGGATGGGAGAGCGAGAGTACTAGACTACTGTGATAGGTGTCTCATCTCTGAGTCGGGGGGGATCATTGGTACAAAGCCACTCGAGATGGAGAGACTTGAGCAGATAACCTCGACAGATACATGAGTGCAGTACTGAGGATCATCATCATCATAGGCAGTTCCTCGAAACCGAGGAAGACTTGCTTCCACTCAGTGAGTTCTTAGGTGACTGAACAGTCCAATATGGGAATTACAGTCTCTGTCACAGGTGGGACAGACAGTGGTTGAGGGAAAGGTTGGGTGGGGAGTCTGGTTTGCCGCACGCTCCTTCCGCTGCCTGCGCTTCGTTTCTGCATGCTCTCGGCGACGAGACTCGAGGTGCTCAGCGCCCTCCCGGATGCACTTTCTCCATTTAGGGCAGTCTTTGGCCAGGGACTCCCAGGTGTCTGTCGGGATGTTGCATTTTATCAAGGAGGCTTTGAGGGTGTCCTTGAAGCATTTCCTCTGCCCACCTTGGGCTTGTTTGCCGTGTAGGAGTTGGGAGTAGAGCGCTTGCTTTGGGAGTCTTGTCAGGCATGTGAACAATGTGGCCCGCCCAACGGAGCTGGTTGAGTGTGGTCAGTGCTTCAATGCTGGGGATGTTGGCCTGATCGAGGACACTAATGTTGGTGTGTGTGTCCTACCAGGGGATTTGCAGGATCTTGCCGAGGCAGCGTTGGTATTTCTCCAGCGATTTGAGGTGTCTACTGTATATGGTCCACGTCTTTGAGCCATACAGGAGGGCGGGTATCACTACAGCCCTGTAGACCATGAGCTTGGTGGCAAATTTGAGCCCTGATCTTCAAACACACTTTTCCTCAGGCGGCCGAAGGCTGCACTGGCACACTGGAGGCAGCACCGCTGGAAATGCTGCCTTTCGGATGAGCACTTTGGGACAGATCCAATGTTCTCACCTGGTTCTGCACATTTTTTCAATCTAATTGTACAGGTTAGGTTTAGGGGAAAGAATATTGACAACTTGATGCTTTTCACTGGGAGCATTTCCCACCTTAATGAATCCAAACTAATTTTGGTACACAGCCTTATTGATTCAATCTGCAATACTGCAAATCTAAAATAAGAAAAGAAAACACTGGGAATACACAGCATCTGCAAAGGGAAAAAACATTTTTTATTGCCCCTCTGAGCACCTTGGGTTTTTTTCATGCCTCAACACAATATTAATGCATTTTGATGGAGAATACTGTATCCATCATTTTCTGTGTTTAATTCGAGCTGTGAAATGATAAAAAATCAAGATTACTTTCTCGATTTAAAAAAATGTTAATCTTGATTTTAATCGCATATTTAATCGATACAATTACTGCATCCATCTCATTAGTTTGTTTTATTGCTGGTGCTATTACAACTATCAAGAGCAAAAATCAAAAAGGACCACATTACAACATAATTCTAAAAGGACAAAGAGTGTTAAAAAAACAAGCCTGAAGGCTCTGAGTCTCAATGCAAGGAGCATTCGTAATAAGGTGGATGAGTTAACTGCGCAGATAGCTGTTAACGGATATGATGTAATTGGAATTACGGAGACGTGGCTCCAGGGTAACCAAGGCTGGGAACTCAACATCCAGGGGTATTCAATATAGAAGGATAGACAGAAAGGAAAAGGAGGTGGGGTAGCGTTACTGGTTAAAGAGCAGGTTAACGCAATAGTAAGGAAGGATATTAGCTTGGATAATGTGGAATCTATGGGGTCAAGTTTCAGGCTGCGCCTAGAACGGCGCAGCCCCGCGAGCCACACCTGATTTCTGCACTCAAAACCGCGCTGGAAACTTACCTCGGTATTCTCCACTCCCTCAGGTCGATCCAGGCCCTCGGCGCAGCGCAGCATGAGCTGTGGAGGGCGGAGCCAGGTCCCTGCACTGAAATCAGTGCAGAGCCCTCTGCACAGGCGCGCTACAGTGGGCGCGCATGTGCAGTAGCTCCAGGCGCCCGTAACTGTGTGGGAGAGGCCCGAAACACGGCGCCCCTAGCCCTGGCCGAATGGGCTCACTGGGGCGGCGAAGATCAGGCTGCACCTCCCTCGTCCAGCTCCTTCTCTGGCTGTGGCTCCAGCTTCCTCCCCTGATCAGCTGACGCTCCCTCCGGGGCTCCTGCTCCGCCACCCCCCACCCCCCAGCTCCCGCTCCGCTCCGCTCCGCTCCAGCTCCCCTGGCCACCTACCTTCAACCCGCTTCCTTCAGCTGGGACCGCCCGCCCTGCATCTTAATGGGCCAGGCCGGGCCCAGCCCGAAGTCTTGAGCCCGGCTTCTTCACGTCAGCCGGGCCTGTTCAGCCTCCTCCCTCTCCTCTCTCCCTCCCTCCCCCCCCCCCCCCCCCCCACCTCCTCTCCCCTCCCCCCCCTCTCTCTCTGCCACCCCCTCCCTCACTCCTCTCTCCCTCCCTCTCTCTCTGCCACCCCCTCCCTTCCCCTCCCCTCTCCTCTCCCTCCCTCCCCCTCTCCTCTCCCTCCCTCCCCCTCTCCTCTCCTCCCTCCCTCCCCCTCCCTCTCCCTCTCTCCCCTCCCTCCCCTCCCTCTCCTCTCTCCAATGATCCTCTCCCTCT